>NW_026068304.1:158242-250952 GCF_014885135.2 Alexandromys fortis
AGGTTGTGGAGAAAGGGGTACCCTCATCCATTGCTGGTGGGAATGCAAACTTGTGCAACCACTTTGGAAAGCAGTGTGGCGGTTTCTCAGGAAATTCGGGATCAACCTACCCCTGGACCCAGCAATGCCACTCTTGGGAATATACCCAAGAGATGCCCGATCATATGACAGGGGCATTTGTTCAACTATGTTCATAGCAGCATTATTTGTAATAGCCAGAACCTGGAAACAACCTAGATGTCCTTCAATGGAAGAATGGATGAAGAAAGTGTGGAATATATACACATTAGAATACTACTCAGCGGTAAAAAACAATGGTTTTGGTTTTTGATTTTGTTTTATTTTGTTTTGTTTCATTTGAGCTTTGTCTCATCTTTTAGTTAGTGGACAAAGTAAAGGGCTTCTTAATCTCTTTTCCATGGACATTAACAGGACCTCCGGCTGCAGCATAGATCACAGACATCAACATGGTCTACTGTGACAGCCCTGATCAACACAGCCTCCTGAGGCTACTAAGATCATGCATAACTTAAGGGCTCCCCAAGGGATGCCATGCCCATGTCCGTGATCACAACTGCTACAGGAACCCATGTTGATATCTATGGTCTCTGATGCCTCCAGAGGACTTTCTGATGTCCGTGATTCATATAGGGACCCTGTCTGTTGTTACCGTTCTGTGCAGTCACAGAAAGCCATGTGGAAGTCCATGTTCCATACTGACACTGACTGTTACACCCGCAAGGAAGCATCTATCACAGTGGTATAGATGACTCCATACTCATAGGAGAGACATTGAAGATTTCTGCAATAACTACCCCTTCCTCAACAAAGAAGAAACAAACAGTCAAGACAGGTTGCCATTGGGGAGAGAGTCGTATAAAAGTGTGACAAAAATGCTGAAGTGTAGCTCTTCACAGTTGTTGGCTTCTGGCTAGAGGGTGGGGAAAGTATCAGTTATCTGTAAAGGACTGGCCACTGAGAGTCTGACGATGCTCCAATGAGTATATGGGTAACACAAATTGTACTTGGTGTATTTGGGGGAGTGGTGCAAGACAATTGTCTATATTCTGTCAATTATGTTTTAAATAAATGCTGATTGGCCAGTAGCCAAGCAGGAAGTATAGGCAGGAAAACCAGACAGGAAGTAGAGGCAGGTCAAGGAGAACAGCAGAATTCTGGGAAGAGGAAATCTCCCTCTGCAGTCCTGCCCCAACACAGAAGAAGCAAAATGTGACTACATCACTGATAAAAGTACTGGGCCATTTGGCTAACACAGATAAGAATAATGGGCTAATGTGAGTTATAAGGGTTAATAAGAAGCCTGAGCTAATGGGCCAATCATTTTATGGTTAATGTAGACCTCTGTGTGATTTCTTTGGGACTTAATGACTGCAGGAACTAGGAAGGACTGAAAACTCAGTCAACGGGGGGAAGACAAGGATGAGAGGTTGGATATGGGTCGAATGGGAAGTGAGTGTGATCTGCATGTTTAGCATGCAATTCCCAAATAAACAATAATAATATTATGTTGGGCAAACAAACAAACAAATCTCAGTCCATATACACTCTGTCTCTGTTGAACTGTCAGAAGTGAGGGGCTTTCTCTGTAGGTTCTATTTACATTTCCTTATGGCCAACATGGTGAATACTTTTCATATATTTTTGCCTTCATATCCTTCTTTTGGGTACTCTGTCCATCATTTGCCCACTTATTGAAAGATTGGCTCCTAAGCTATCAACATTTTTGGTTTGTTATTTACTCTGGATATTAACCTTCTCCTGGAAAACAACTACCAGAGACTGTCTACTATCTTCTGGACTCTCTTCTATTTCCTTTGTAATTCAGAAGCTTTGGAATTTCCTGTGATACTATTTACAGCTTCTTGCTGTTACTTCCTCAGCTATGCTGTATTTCAAAGTGTTCTCTCCACTTTATCCTCTAGTACTTTAAGATCTTCATATGTGTACATTAAGGGTGTTGACTTTTATAGGATGAGACAGAGAACTCCAGTTTAACTTTTCTGCATGGGGACAAGATACTGTCTTCTCTCGAACATGGGTATGTCTATAACTTTTACACCTTTGTTGAAAATCAGATGCATTTTGTTGTTGTATATTTCTGTATTCTATAATCTACTTGTGTGTGTATGTTCTTATGCCAAACCAAATAGACATTTCTTATTAGACATTGCAGTGTATTTTGAAATTAAATGTTTTGACCTATCTAACACTGTTGTTGCTACTGCTGCTACTGCCGCTGCCGCTGCCGCTGCTGCTGCTGCCGCTGCTACTGCCGCCGCTGCTGCCGCTACTGCTGCTGCTGCTGCTGCTGCTACTGCCGCTGCTACTGCCGCTGCTGCTGCTGCTGCTGCTACTGCCGCTGCCGCTGCTGCTGCTGCTGCTACTGCCGCTGCTACTGCCGCTGCTGCTGCTGCTGCTACTGCCGCTACTGCCGCTGCTGCTGCCGCTGCCGCTGCTGCTCAGGACTGATTAAGCTATTTGGGGTCCTTCAAAAGAGGATTTTATATAGATTGTTTTCTCTATTTCTGTAAATAGTAGTCTTACGGGGATTTCATTGAATTTGGTTTTAGTAACATAGCTATTATAACTATACTAATTAATTATGCAACCTATGAATGGAAAGTCTTTCCTTATGGATAATATAAGGACAGATGGAGGGTTGAATTTAGCTCATGATCTATTGTTTTTAAATACCCCAAGAACATTAATCTAGAAACTAAAATGCCTAGGCTTTGATACTGATCTTGTCATTAATCAGCTCTATAATCTGGGAAATTTGCTTGGAATCTCTTGTGCTTTACTCTCTTCTTCCATACAGAATGACAATCATATTCCTTCTTAACAGTTTCATTGGGAGAATTCTTGAGTCAGTGTGTGCAAAACAGTTTAAAAATGATTCTAGGTACATAGTAATTTCAATAGAAATGTAAGTCATTGTGGTGACATGATTACATGGTATTTAAATTAGTGAAGGAGTGAAAATAATATAGGATAGGGCCATGGAAGAGAAAACTTGATGGGGATAAAGATGTAGAGGTAGCAAGAAAACAGATATTGAAAAGATTATATGCCAACTTGTTTGCAAACAATATTGTGGACTATAACAAATTAATTTAGGATGTTAGGACAAAGAAATAGTAAGATCTGGATATTTAGAAATAGCATTTTGACAGTTACAAAAATGCATAGATAACAAGGGGAAATGGCCTGTAAGACAGATAAATCAAAAGAATTTTGTAATGGAGCAGAAATAGGTAAAGGAGAGTCACTTCTTTATCTCAAAAGTTGAAGTCTCCTATCAATACAAGTCATCAGAGTTGGTACAAAGCAAAGCTGGGAGCCCAAAGGAAATCCACCACTATTCTGTACAGCAGCCATTCCTTAAACCTGCAGACAGCAGGGGCTTGGGATTTGGAGGTGGCCTCTTGCCAAGGTAAGCTAATCATGAGATATATTTCTGCTGTCTGTGCCATTAGCCTCTCCAGATCTGATCCTGTCTATACTCCTAAGGTTCCCCCAGGTCCCATTGTAGGCCACTGGGAGCCTCTGTCAACTGCTCTCCCTGTGCAGCAGAGTAGCTCATTAAAAACTTTTTAATGAGTTCACAGTTACTGCTCATTAATAAATTGAGTAGTCTGCAACCCCAGAGACTAAGGAAAATCAGAACAGAAGTCAGTGACAACAGTACTCAGTCAAAGAGTAGCTGGGTCAGAGTGAAAAGAAAAAACTTCTCTTGGAGGCCTCCAGACTTTTACTATTAGATCTCTATGGTCCTTGGCAGCTCCTAGAGACTGTAACTCTGAAAATACAGACCTGGAGGTACAGGACTTTGGTGGCATAAAGGGAAGACAGAGTCCTGTGATCCCAGGCTTGCAGCAGCTCTTTGTCTAGAGAGACACTTAAAGAAGTCAGGTGCTCTTAAGGCTTTCTGGAATGCTGTGGATTAAAGATGTTGCTCTCAAAACTATTTAATATTCTGTCTTCTATATCTATAGATGCTCTTGTTGTTTCCTCTTCCTATCCAAGCACAGAGTCCTTTTTTCCTAAGCTAATTTAGTCTGAGTTCTAGGGAACCACTAGCCTTCCTTCCTCTTTGGCATGCATCTCTCAGACAGCCCAGCCTTTCCCAGGGTTGCAATGAATCATCCCTATGGAGATAAATCTCAGACATTGACTTTACTACCTACAAAGATCAGGAGTGGAGCATAATATTTGGCCTGGCTGCCTTCAGTAATGATGCAAGTTTACAAATCCATTAATCTACTCTCCTTAGCTTCCCTTGAATGCTTTCTAAATTTGCATATATCAGTCACTATCATGCATAAATGCATTTTCACTCTCTTCAGAATTAAACTAATCTTCTTAGTCTGCCATATAAGCTTACAGTTCAGTTCTAGTTTCTTTATAACTATATTTCTTATTACATTCATTCATTAGGTGAATGAGAAATCAATTATCATGATGTCACAATTTCAGCATAGATGATTTATCAGGTCTCTTCCTTTACCAAGGGAATACTATTGATTAAAGGTACTAACTTGTAATTGATGCCTAAATATGGGCCATATCTGTATAAAGCTATTGGGGGTATGAACAAAAAGTACAGAAAAGGACAAAGTAATAACTGCCATAACCTAGATTGAAATCCATGGATACCTACCCCAAATCCTATGTTCGTTTTAATTTAGCTTATTCTGCTCTAATATACAAAGACTAACAGGAAGGAAGGAAGAAAATAATAGTGTCTGATATAGGATGTCAAACTTTTCAGGTATGTCAGAAGGAGAAAAATTAACAAAAGCCATTAAATACAAATAGATGAACTATTGATGTATACAGAAAACTATTTCTCTGAGGTCATGGAACTTTATATATATTAAGGATAACACTACTTGGAAGAGTGTGGGTCTTCAAAAGAAAGCATATTTTATTATCACATTTCTGTGTCTTTTCTCACTTTTTCTGACTACAGTCTCTTTCTTTTATCCCATATGTTCTATCCCAAGATGACTCTAACATCATTTAAAATTCAGCTCTAAGTTTTCCTTTCTATGACTACAATTGCACTTGACAAATCTAAACTCATTTTCCCTTATGCACATACATTTTCAAATACCTTGTATGGCTGGGTAGTAAGTATTAATTACATTGTACTCTGTTCCTGAGAAACAGAGGATACAGTGAGGGCAACTTAAATCTTGTGTCTTTGTTTATAAAACGAAATCTCATGTAACTCCAATTCCAGAGGATCTGATATTCCCTTCCAGCCATTATGAATACTACACTCACATATGCACATAAATATGTTTATAAACAAACACCTTTGTTGAACGAAGATTTCTCTATCAACACTTTGTGATTCTCTTCCATGGACAACAGCTACTACTAACTTCTTATAGATTATCTCTGAAATTTCCTAATAACAATTTTTATGTATTGATTATTTTCTTTTTATACAATATATGCATGAGTGGTGTATCTATGTCAATATTGTTCTTTACCTTCATCCTTTACATTCTATCTACTGGTGTTGTTCTCAGTATATGCTGTGGGTTGGGAGCATATGAATGTCATGACATACATGCCAAAGTCAAAAGGCAATTTTATGGAGATGAATCTCTCCATCCATCTACTTTTACACGGTTTCTAGAGATTGAACTTAGTTCATACAGCTTCCCCAGAAGATGCTTTTATCCCTGAATCAAAGAACTGACCCATTTTCTTTACTTTTTAAAAATGAAGATTTAAAAGAAATTACAAGTTATAGACTTACAAAACCAGTCAGTAGCACAACAAATTGTATCAACACTGATCACACCTATGTTAACTAAAGTCACTTATTTAGTCCTATATCTTCGGTTTTCATGCCATTTTTTTTCTATTCCAGGGCCACATCTAGGATACCCTTTCATATGAAGAGGTACTCTCGGCTGTGCCAGTTTCTCAGATACCTCATTCTAGGCAGGTATTTTGAAAAAAAAAAAAAAAACTATGCTCAGGATTTGTTCTGCAGTCTTTTCTATACCAAGACTGGGTTTATGACTTAAGAAAAGAATTACAAGATTAAAGTGTCACTGTCATCGCATCCATCAAGGGCACCTTATTCACATCTTAGGGCTATTGATCAGCCAGTGGAAGCAGTGTTTGTCAGGTGTCTGTTATAAAGTCACACACACACCACATGCTTGTTTGCACATATATGCACATGCACACACTCACACTTCCATATGTCACTGTTTATAGGAAAGTCACTGTTCTGAGTCTCCAGTCAAAAGGTATGTACATGTGTGCAGATGCATGGTGCCATCTTGCATGTGAGAAGATCATAGGACAACCTCAGGTGTTGGAATTTTCTTTTTACATTGTATGAGGAAAGGTCTCCTTGTTGTTCTCTGCTAGATATGACAGGCAAACTGGTCTTCCAGCCTCTAGGGGTCTCCTGACTCCACCTCACATTACACAATAGGAGATCACAGAAGAACCCCATGCTACCATGCCTTACATGGGTTCTGGAGATTGGAACGAAAGTCTTCAAGCTTGTGTAACAAGAGGTTTACCCAGGCATACCATACGCACATACATATACACAGAAGACAAAACCCAAAATGTGAGACATTACATTGTAACACTTGTGTCAACATAAATTCTTTGAATCTTTCTGCAGAAGAAATGTGTTGATTCTTTTCATTTTATTTTTTTTCTTACCCAAGCATGTGTGAACAGTTTGCTCCAATACTGAGGGGACTTAAGAGGTGAGTCAACAGCCACACAGTCAGATGCCCCACTCTCTAAACCTGTCCAATGGAACAAAACCCAAGGACCCTTTTCTGACTCCCTCAGCTTTTCTAGCCAGCCAGCAAGATTTCCTGCAGCTAGGATATACCCCCAACCCACCACGCCCTCAAACCCATCTATTTATCTGCAAGCTCCATGGAACCCTGTGTTTATATCAATACACACTTATGTAATTTTAATCATTATTATTATCTATTATTACTTTTATTTTCCCAGAATTATTACAGCTATGCCTATTGAAAGCTCTTTGGAGGTGGAAAGGTGGCACTTGTTTAAGACTTCTTGCAGTGGTTAAGAGCACTTGCTGCTCTTCTAAGGGACCCATGTTCATTTCCCAGCACCCACATTGAGCATCTCACAACTGTTCCAAGGTCTCTAATTTCTTCTGCCTCTATCAGAACCTACACTCATGTACACATGCACAAACACATAAACATACAATCTTACAAATAATAAAGATGAATCTTTTAAAATTCTATCATTTAAAGTTCTTGAACACCTAGCATCTGTGCCTCTTTGACATGACTCCTTTTTATTTTTAGTATTTTAAGTTATTAATTCCTTGATAATTTCATGCATGTATATATTTGATCATATTCATATTCAGCTTTCTTTATCGCCTCTACTTAGCTTTTGTTGTGAAATATTTAACTAAATAAATATTTAACAAAGATGTGCTGCATTTATTTAACCATGTAAAGATGTGTTACATTTGTTTAATTATGTAAATATGTGTTGCTATTTTACCTTGCCTGCCTAAGGCACCTGACTGGTTTTCAAAAATGTAGAATGGACAATAGAAAGGGAGGAGGTATATGTGTGACTTCTAGGCAGAGAGAGTAAGGAGGAGGAGGAATTTAGACTCAAGAAAAGAAAGAAATAAAGAAGTCAAGGAAATGACAGGGGCAGCCAGACAGACACAAAGGAAGTAGGAAAGTAGGACATGCAGAATGAAAGAAAGGTAAAAAGACCTGAGGCAAAACATAGATAAATATAAACTGGTTAAATTAAGATAAAAGAACTAGTGAGATAGGCCTAAGTTAAGGCTGAGGATTCATATTTAATAAGTCTCTGCATCTTTATTTAGGAGCTGACTGGTAGTCCAAAGAAAATTCCAAATACAGGCTCACCCTCACTCTTTCTAGATGCCTTCTTAGTCCCAATAAGTTTCTTTCTACATTTTTAATGACACACTTACTTTAAATAGAGTGGTTTATACAAGCATGAATGCAAGGTTACTTGTGGGAACATAGGCCACTTACCAGCAGCTACAGCGCTGAAAAAAAATTTCCTACTTCTTCCAGCAGCTGTTAACACCCTCAGCTTGGGTGTAGCCAGATAAGTTCACTATTGCCTATTCTGCAATGTTGAGAGGCTCACTGATGTCCAAATGTTATACAGACATCAGATTTTAAGTGCATGAACGCTGTGGCTGTGTTGTAATGAGGAGACAGCATCTCACCACACTTCTCCACAGTCTCTACATCTTACATTATTTCTACTTCTGTTTCCACAACGTTCTCTAAGCCTTGGTGGAAAGGCATGACATAGATGTCACATTTACGGATGAGTACAAAACAGCCACTTATTCTTCATCCTTCAACCAGGCATGGATCTTTACATCAATTTCTAGCTACTGAAAAAAGAAATTTATCTGGCCACAGCTGAGAGCTGTGATCTACTGGTATAAGCATAAGCTTTAACTACAGAGGTAGTTCAGCACTTAAAAGCATAAATTATTATTGAGGTAGACCCAGGTTCTGTTCCCAGCACCCACACAGTGGGTCACAACTGTCTGTAACTCTGGTTCCAGAGGACCTGATGCCCTCTTCTCTCTTCCAGGGACTATAGACCTACACATAAAACCTATCTACTTTCAGGCAAAACATTCTCACACATAAAAAAATTGAATAAAATGAGTATCTAAAGAGCAATTTCCTATGTCCACTTAACAAAACAGCACTAGTTGGTGTCACTATTAAGCTTAGAGGTATTTTCCCCTGCAAGTCTCTTTGAAGTAACAAGAACAAATTCCTATCTGTAGATTAGGAGGACTCAAATTCAAGCATACTATGGTTGGTTACTACCAACACAATTGTACCACACTTTGTCTGTGGGCCCATCTTACCTGGAAGGTCTGTATTGTAGCATGAACTTCTTCTTCCAGTAGCTGCACAGCACTTTACAGCACCATGAAAATGTAATAGTCAGGTGGAAGATTCCAGTAAAGTTCCAGTTTGATTTATCTGATTCTGTAATCAAAGTGTGGAGTGTCTTCATAAGTAATATGTTACTGTCTGTGGATGTTTGAAAGAAAACTGTCCCCAAATGGAGTGCCACGATTAGGAAGTGTGGCCTTGGAGAGTATTATGGTCTTGTTGGAGGAAGTGTGGGGCCTTGCTGTGATGTCTCTTTTGCTCAATCTTCACTCAGTGTGAGACTGAGACCACTTACAGTTGCCTTCTGATGTAGCCAGCTCCAAGTCTGCCTGCATGCTTGCCATGTATTGCCTGTATTGCCATGATGATAATAGAGTGAACCTCTGGAACTGTGAACAAGTCATCTCAATTCATTGTTTTTCTTGAAATTGTTACCATGGTCATGGTGATTTTTCCCAGCAACAGAAACCCTAACTAAATACTATCTAACTATGGTAGACAACCAAGAGCATTATCAATAGTCTGTTTTATTTGGTATGCCTCTAGAGCCTCCCTCAACAATTCATAAGAAGATATCTCACTCCTGGCCCTATTTTTGTTTAATATCTTATGGCTTCTGGGAGTAATTTGAGAATCTTTTTTTAATTATATTTTTATAACAACACAAAGTAGTGGTGCTCCTTATGGCATTTCATTTCTCCTTAATGATAGCTAACCTTATTTTCTACCCTCTCTTCTCCTCCATATCCTAATCTCCCTGCTTAGACTTTTCTACCCCCAGTTTCTAACCCCCACTTTCACATAAAATATGTTATATTTCATTTTAGTTTTTTCTAGCATTTGCTCTCTGGACCATCAGAGCATCCAGTTCATATCACAATTCCTACTCAATCCTGAAAACAGCCAGTACTTCAAAGAACACTAATTCTTTTCAAAGAAGATAGTAGACAATTCTAAATATTAGGTTGTGGTGGTTTGAATAAGAATGACCCTCATAAACTCATATATTTGAATGCTTAGTCACCAAAGAATATAACTATTTGAAAGGATTAGAAGGATTAGGAGGTGTGGCCTTGTTAGAGAAGCTGTGGTGGTGTTGGTCAAAGTGTATTACTAGGGGTAGGCTTTGAGATTTCAAAAGCCCATAATAGGCTTTCCCTTTTTCTGATACCAATGGATCAGGATATAGTTCTCAGCTACTGCTCTAGGACTACATGTGCCACCATGTTCTCATTGTGATGATAACAGACCAACCCCCTGAAACTGTAAGCAAGCCCCAAATTAAATGTTTTCTTTCATAACAGTTGCCTTGATCATGGTGTCTCTTTACAACTAGAACAGTGACTAAGATCTAGATCTTCATCTTAATTTTAATAATAATATATATTTATGGTTATAAATTTATAATTAATAAATGCTCCTACTTGTGGATTTAAGATAATTTCTATATTGTTTTGAAATTTAATGGTGAATTTATATGGTTTTGAAACTTAAAATTAGGATTTTGCTATCTGTAGTAAAATGCTTTTAAAGCCTCAAATTAAATATTTAATTCTGCATTAATTGATAAACAACAAACAACAGATGACACAGGTGTAGCCCCAAAGATTCAGGAGGGACAGTGGCCTCTACAAAGACCTTTTGGGCCATGTTCGGTGTCTTTTTCTGGCCAGGAAGAGAGTGCTGGTGAAGGTCACAGACAAAAAATGGATCCCAATCAAGCTTATTCACGCAGACAAGAATATGATGCTCAAGTCCCTGGCCTCTGTGCCCATCAAGGAATCTGAGATTATTGACTTTTTCTTGTGGGTCTCCCTCCAGGATGAGATTTTGAAGATTACACCAGTGTAGAAGAAGATCAGGTTCAATGCCTTTGTTGCTATGAAGATTACAAGTTTCACACTGAATATTATGTGTTTCAAGGACATCATTACCTCCGTGTGGAAGATCATCACCTTGACCAAGTTCTCAGTGCCCCTGTGCAAAGGCTAGTAAGGGGAGAATGTAAACACATACCACACTAACCTATAAATGGTGACAATCCACTGTAGCTCTGTACAGCTAAACCTCATCCAAGACCTAAAGGCACTAGCAACTCAGATGATGCTAACGGCCAGTACTGATGATGCCTCACTTCAGCCAGGGACTGTATGTCCACACTGGACAACTTTATCAAGACTCTTATGCCATCTTCAAGACCTATAGCTATCTGACCCCTGACCTTTGGAAACATGGTATTCAAAGTTTCCTGTCAGGAACTCACCTACCATCTTCTAAAACCCACCCCAGGGTCTCTGAACACAGGACCCTATCTCCAGCTATAGCTACAATATAAGATTTCTATACAAATATATAAGATTGCTTAAATATTAATTTAATTCCGTTCTATTTCTGTCTTGAACTGTTGACTAGCTCCTTCAAAATCTAATAGCCTCCAGTCACCTGAACAATTAGGGACAAATGTCTTTTCCATATACACTTTCCTGGAGTATATTCAGCATAGAACAAGAAAACTAAAAAAAAAAAAAAAAAACCTAAGATTAAGATCTATGTATTTAGACCCTCAAGGCCCCTAGGCCCCTACAGGTGAGAAGAAAGCCAGCCTGGGTACATAGGCCCAGACTGGCAGAAAGAAATATGGGGACCTCTTATCATTTTAATGAAAAATGAGGCAGAGGAACAGGAGAGATAGAGAAGTGGAATGGTTCATATACCATGGAAAGACACATAAAGCAAGAAATGTAGACAAAGCAGTGGGCATATATTGGATGCCAACTTGTCTCCTGAGTCCAAGGTGATGGTGGTGAGGAGCAGACTGACAAGGGATGTCTGTTTGTCACCTGGGACCATGGTGTCCAGATAGGCTGCTACCAAGGACCATGTCTGGGTCTGTGATCCAGCCGCAGACTGTTCTATTTTTGAAGGCTATGGCCAGTGTCACCTGCTAAGTCGGCACCACCCTTCTTATGCTGGGAAAGCTGGTCTTGCCTCTTGCTGGCCACTACAGTAAGTGAGCTGGACCTTGCATTTAGGAGAAAGGGCCCCCATCCCTTACCACAGTTGAGGATGAGACTACCCAAAGGGCATGCATGTAGGGGAACAAACTCTGCCCCAATACCCTAGGCTGGTGGCATTAGTGACTCTATCTGACCTGCCTGGCTAACACCCAAGCCCATACCTGGGCCTTGAGTTGATCCACCCTAGCATCTATCCCACCTGGGACTTTCTGGAGCTCATGAAGGGCCTGGTCCTTTGGAACCATAGCCACAAGATCTCTAAGACATGAAAACGCCACAGGATTCATCAGAGGAGCTCTGGTGAAAACCCCGTGAGGATGGTGTACCAAAAACCAGAAACCTTGGCCCAGACCAGTGACTCATTGCAATGAGCATTTGTCAGTTAAGCTGATGGGACAAAGGGGTATATTACATGACACACCGAAGCCTCCAATGCCACCAGGATAAATGAAAGAAAAACATCAACATACTTAGGACAATTTTTCCTTGTACTTTTCTTTCTCTTGCCTGCTGAACTTCTAGAAGCCACTGGGTCATACTTACTTCCAGTCCACCTGGAGATCCCACTACACATGAACTAATCTTGGGATTAGGGATCTAGTTTGCTTGGTGGTGTGCTTACATAGCATAAGTAAAGCCCTGGTTCAACCCTAGAACTGTACATATTGAACATGGTGGTCCACAACCATGATCTCAGTATTTAGTAAGTCATGACAAAAGGAATAGTTCAAAGTCACTCAGCTCCTTTGTGACTCGAAGGCCATCCTGGACTACATGAGAACCCATTTCAAAGAAAATAAATAAAAGTATAAGCCATCTAAGCAAAAGAACCATAACTGTCTTACTAATATAATTGAATGGGTAAAAGAGTGCCCGATCTGTGCTATTGTGTGATACAAATATTTATTAAATTTATAAACTGTTACCTTTTTAATGAATATGTGACATTTTATTTAATCATAGAATCATTTCTATAGCATTTCATAGTGTCCAATGAGAAAATTATCTTTACTAAAAAAATGAGCTGAAGCTCAGAGTGTTTAACAAAACTGCTAAGCACCAGAAGCAGAGAGTCCCAGAGCAAGGATTGAATTTAAGACATTCAGCTGCAGACTCTTACATGGTGGTGATGCTTCCCTTCACTACAGTTTGGTTTTCTTTCTTAGGGTTTATCCTATTGGCACTGGAACTTCATCACATCCTCAAGGTACAATAGATTCAAGAAAATTCAGGTCCCATGGGCAATAAAAGAAAGTCTAGTAACACCTGAGGGAAAACAAGGTTCTAATCACTTCATCTAACACCAAAAAAAAAAGAGAGACAGCTAAAGACAAATAAACCAGGGGATTTCTGTCATCTGCTTCAGCTTGTTCTGATCCTGTAAGTTCGGTGTAGTAGACGAAGCATCTTTTAGTATTTTCTTCTGCCTGCAGTAGCAGGATCGGTGTATCTCATTTAACATTTATTCACTATTAAGAGAATGAGTATTGGTAAATATATAAGACGGAAAACAAATGAGTTTATTGCTGATTATGCTACTTAAATATTGTCACTGATTCTATGATCTTGAACAACAAACATGCAGAAATTTTCAGTCTTCTAAAACAAAACTCTTATTGACTCATTGTAAGATATGGTCATTTAACATGACTTCATTATTATAATTGCAATGTTAATAATTGTTAGGTAGCACTCAAAGTAATAAGTTCACTTAAGCAGAACCTCTATTAAAAAGCATTCAAAGCTGATTGATATTCTGGATCTGACAGGTTTTTTTAGTTTGGCATAAAATTCTGTTTATAATTTTACGTGAATATAGTAGTTTTGTGGAAGATATCAAAACTATGTCAACAAACTGTTGTGATGAAGATCTTTCCAAACATCCAGTCACCCCTCCTCACAAAGGATTCCTTTACAAAGCTACTTGTTTCCATTTTTTGAACCATGAATTGTATTTTAAAGATACAGCCTTCCGTTTTGCATTTCTTATTTTATTTTCCGAGGTAAATTTGGTTTTGCACAAAGTTGCAGGAAATGGGCCAGTGAAGTCCAGTATATCCTTTCTGCCAAAGATAATGGCTTTAAAAGCTGCAATAAAATGCTAGATTCTGGATGGTAACATTTCCTTAAAAATGGGTGATATTAAGCAATTTTCTTTTTTTTCTTAGTTGTGATTTATATGGATATTTTTATTTACTTTGCATTGTTTAATTGTTTTTCTAATCAGGCCACTTAAAAGAACTTTACTTATTTACCCCAAAAATAAGTAAAATGAAAGACAGATGAGTGTATTATAGTCAATGTATAAACATTTTTTAATGATAATTTGTATGGCAGAGTTGACTTTTGCCTTTCAGTGGCAGTTAGAAAGTTTCTACTTGACAGTTTTCTGCTTGCATTATTGATTCTTTTACTGTGTTATAAGACTTTTTTGGAAAACTCAAGATATTGCCTGTTTCAGGAAAATCTTTGGTCCATATGACCATACTAATTCTGTGATAACAATTCTCTGTTCCTCTGTAGATGCTTTGGAATTTTAAAGGCAACCTTGATATTCGCATCACCTATCAATAACATTAAGCTTTCTTCATCGAGCTTTTCTATTGCTTCAGAATTGGTTGGCAGTGAACACTCATGAGGAAGGTGAGCATGCAACCTGATTATACACACAGCTTTCATCCCTCTCTTCATTTGCACTATACCACCTGGTCTCACAATTGTCAGTGATCATTCTACATGATGCACATGAACAAGTCATTCTACTGCCTCAACGTTCAGGTGGTTTCTTCATCTACAAAATAAAGTTCAAATGTGTTAGCATGGGAAAAAGTATAGGAGTATAAAATACCCAGCCAACATCATTATATTTGCTTTGCATAAATTTTGGTATGGTGGGGTTTTTCAGTTTGTTTTATTTTATTTTTGAGACAATCCTTACTCTATAGCCCAAGCTAGGCTGGCACTCACAGGAGCTTCAGATTGATCTGTAACTCATGGTCATCGGCCTCCAAATGCTGGGATTACAGTCAGACAACTACACCGAGAATCTAAATCTCTGTCTTTCTGTCTTTCACTGTTCATAATGTTTTTCTTTTAGATTTCTATCCTATGGTGGGTGATTACCTCACCATGTCTAGTTCATTAAATTTTACTTTCCAACTGTATCTCATCATTTTTCCTTTATAATTCAATATCCTAGATTGCAACAGTGACACCTTGCTGGTAATCAACAAAGTTAGAACCATATGATACAGCTAGGATCCAGCTAGGCCTAAAGAACCTTTGAACATGCTGATGTTAGTGATATGAGTTCCCTTCATTACCTTTTCCTTTATCCTTCTAGCAATTATTTTTAAAAATTTCATTAATTCTCTGAAGCATCAATGAACAAGTCCTCAAGTAAAAGCAGAATCCTGTAACATATAATTTAGTAGAAATCAAAACAGGTGTGCAATTCAATAGATATTGTTTGGGTTTAAAAAATCTGCTTTGTTACAGGAGTAGTAATGCATACCTTTATTTCCAGCACTGGGATGGATGCAGAGGCAGGAGAATTGTGGGTTTGAGGCCAACTTGGACTACACAATGAGATCCAATCTAAGGAAAAATCTTGTCCCTCCCTTCTTTTTAATCATTTCTCTGAGTTCAGTGTGATCACACAGGAAACAGAAATTTCAGGGAGATGGGACACATAAACTATTTTCAACTCATGCTTGCACACCACTCACCTCTCAAAGTCAAGATTCACAAAAAGTAGAAGAATGTCAGCTTGCCTAACTACTATAGCAATTCTATTTCCAGAGGTTTAGTAAATGCCTATTTAATGTTTTTTTTTTGAAATTATGAATAATGGACATACTTCTCAAAAGTTTGTGCATATTCAGAGCCATCATATTTCCAAAAATGTATCCTTCAATGTCCCTTCTGCAGACTCAGTGATCTCCCTATGCTTGTCCTTCCTACTTGTGAATGTGCAAATGGGGAATCCACTTCAGAGGCTCACTCAGGCATGGCTCAAATAGGCACTAGGAATTTGTCCTCTTCCACCATATCATGATTTTGCCTCTTTCCATGAAACTAATCAGTAATTTGGAGGAAAAAAATCCAGAATCTGATTTGTACAATCAAGAATCTGTCTTCTGAGCACACTGGATATTTATGTCCACGGCCATGGCTGCAGGAAACTGGTCAGGAGTAACTGAGTTTGTCCTTGTGAGCTTCTCTTTCCTGCCTACTGAAATTCAGGCCTTGCTCTTCCTGGCATTTCTAGCCATCTACCTAATCACTCTGCTGGGAAACAGCCTCATCATTCTGGTGACACTGGCTGATCCCATGTTGCAAAGCCCAATGTATTTCTTCCTCAGAAATTCGTCCTTCTTAGAGATTGGCTTCAACCTGGTCATTGTGCCCAAAATGTTGAGGACCCTTATTGCCCATGACACAAGCATCTCCTTCCTTTGCTGTGCCATTCAGATGTATCTCTTTGTCTTCTTTGGAGTGGCTGAATGCTTCCTCCTGGCGACCATGGCCTATGACCGCTATGTAGCCATCTGCAGTCCCTTGCATTACCCAGTCATCATGAACCAAGGGACATGTGCCAAACTGGCTGCTGCCTCCTGGTTTCCAGGATTCCCCGTAGCCACTGTGCAGACCACATGGCTCTTCAGTTTTCCATTCTGTGCCAACAACAAAGTGAACCACTTCTTCTGTGACAGCCCACCTGTGCTGAGGCTGGTCTGTGCAGACACAGCACAGTTTGAGGTCTATGCCATTGTAGGCACCATTCTGATCATCATGACACCCTGCCTGCTGATCCTGTGTTCCTACACTCGCATTGCTGCTTCCATCCTCAAGATTCCATCAGCCAAAGGGAAGCACAAAGCCTTCTCTACCTGCTCCTCACATCTCCTCGTTGTCTCTCTTTTCTATGTGTCCTTAAGCCTCACTTACTTTAGACCCAAATCAAATAATTCCCCTGAAAGCAAGAAGTTGCTGTCATTGTCCTATACTGTTGTGACTCCCATGTTGAACCCTATCATCTATAGCCTGAGGAATAATGAGATGAAGAATGCTCTCAGCCGGACCTTCCACAAGGCCCTGACCCTCAGAAACTTTACCTTATAGACATTAAAAGGCAAGATTAATGTTTGCTGAATGGAGAACATATATTTGTGATTCATATCTATCTCTGGTTTATCTCTATTGTGATGAATTCCAGTTGTCAATATGACTCTTAGAAATCTCATTAGAATGAGAAAAATACAAATGTAATTTAGATCTATTATTGTTATATATAAAGTTTCCTTTACCTGCCAACTATACATTACAAAGGTATATCTTTATTTTTATTTAATTTCTATTCATAATTATAAAGTTAACTCAGAAACCCACCTATACTTTGAGGCAAATAAGGAAGCAATAGATCCCTTAGAACTGCAGAGAGGTGAACTGTGAGTATTGTGAACAGATGAGGTGGGGCTCTCTTGAGTTAAAAGGGATTGGCCAGTGGTTATGATGTACACAAGTCAGCAGTTGGGGCTGCCCATGATGACCTCATTCCTGGCCTTGCCATGTCTGTACTCCAATTGCTCCATGCTTCCAAAATGACCATGCTTTTAACCTTCTCAATAAACACATGCTTGTCATCCAACCATTCCACCTTGGGAAGGCAGATTAACTTGAAACTCTACATGTCCTGGACAAAAATATCAGGACCCATATGCTTCAGTATGAAGTTCTCATCTTCAAATTTCTCCCTATGGACGGACTTGCTGATGTTGTCACTACGGCATGTGAAGTTACACATGAATCTTGGAACAATTCCATGAAAAGCAGAAACTTTATTACCAGGTTCTTCTACAGTGCTCAGAGTATGAAATTTTTTTCTGCTGGAACTTTTCTGCAAACATCTTAAAGGAGATGGAGCCCAAGGGTTAAACATCAACCACAATACCAGAGAACACTGGAGCTGATCAAAACTGATAGCAAGTGGCTATAGGGGACAGCAACATCTTCAAAGCCTTTCTATTTCTTTCCTTACTGGTTCTGTTGGCATTTCAACAGTTCAGTGCCAAGGATTTCAACGTCCTTTTACTGTTATGTGACACACATTTGGAACACTATAAAATGGCTAATAATTTTAACATAGGATCATATGCAAGAAAAGAGGAGAAAACCCACCCTGCATTATAGTTATTTCTCTTCCTTTATGTAATTTTGACTCTCCGTTTGTCAGTTTAAAATCCTGATCCCTCCCCCAACATCAGTCTTCTCATTACCATGGTTCACTATTCATACCCTTAAGGTAATATTAGTTCTTCTAAAATAACTAGGATGGAGCAAGGAACAGTAGCTCAATAGCCCTCATAAACATACCGGAATAACCTTGGTGGCCATTTTCTTAACACTGAAGACATGTCCTGAGATTCTATATGCATCCTGTCTCACATGTAAGTCCTACACTTTTTTGAAATGGTGTCAGTCCTGTTGCTTCTTTCACCAAAGCCTTAATTAGAGCCTACCTGATTCTAACAGATCTTCTTTAATCAAATTCCTTTTATGACCTCATGGCACTTCATTTTATAGATGCATCATTTCTTTATTTAATCATTTACTGTTATAAATCATGCTATCAAGATCAGCCTTTTGGATATGTTTTTAACATTCCTAATGGTATATCTGACAGACGTAAATCTAGAAATGGAATTTCTGGGGCAAATGTTAAATACAAGCATAACATTGCATAATGGAAAATCAAACCATTTAAACTTCCTCCAACAATTTTTTAGTATGCTTGTTTCCTTGATACTACATCAATAATATTTATTATGAAACAATGAACATTGATTATTTTGTATGTAAAATAAACTCAATGAATTTTTAGCTTCAATAAAATAAATGTTGAGGAATGCGGAAAATAGATGGATGTGTAAGAGAAAATGTACACATTTCATTTAAACTTCTGAATACATGCTTCAGATAATTGATGCAGGTAATGTCTTGGTATTCCATTTTTGTCTTGAAAGATTGTCACCATTAGTTTGGACAAATTCATCCAACCTTTTAAAGACCCACTATAATGACACATTACTCTTGTGTTCTTATATTCCACATTTATCAATTATTTTAATTTATAAATATTAGTATGTGTGTTTTTTACTTGTCTTCTATTGAAGTACCTGTAAATCTTTGAAAACTAAAACTTCACAGATGTTTCTGTTTAGAAACATCTAAACATATCCAAAGCCTTGTATTCCACAGAACTGTCATTGACTCAGAAGGACTATTTTGAATAGCCTAGTTAGCTAGCAAGCTCCTGAGATCTACCCAGCCTTGATCCATGGTGCTAGGGTTACAGGCACATGTAATCATATCTGAATTTTTTACAAGGGTGCTAGGGATTTGAATACAGATCCTCAGATTTGGTCAAGTGAGTCACCTCCCCCATCCCTGATTTTTGTAGTATAAAAATTGATAAATGGATGAGACAGTCCAGCTTTTAGAAATGATTCTGACATGAAGTTGTATGAGAATGAATTACTTCAAAGTAATTTTTTTGAAGAAGAATTGATAGGAAGTGATGGTAGAAAGCACAAGGATAATTGTGCTACTCAAAAGTTGAGAGATGATTCTGGAGAAAGACTGACTCCTGCAACAGAACTCAGGTGTCCTGAGAGGCTGGAGAACACACACAAACTACATAAAATGAGAGGCTTTTAAATGTTTTCCTTCTTCTGCCTGTTTAAAACACTGCTGAGATGGAGGAAGGGCGGATAAAAGAGCAAGGAAGAAGATATCTATATTAAGGGAGCCATTTTTGGGTTGACAAGAGACTTGGCCCTTGCGGGAATCCTAGGTGTCCACGGGGATGTCCCCAGCTAGGTCCTTGGGCAGCAGTGCAAAGGGTGACTGAACTGGCCTTGCCCCACTATCACACAGATGTTTATCTCGAATATCACCATAGAATCTTCGTCCGGCTACAGATGGAGATAGAAACAGAGACCTTCATAAGAACAACGGACTGAGCTCCCAAGGTCCATTTGAAGAGCCAAAGAAGGGAGAAGATGAGCAAGGAAGTCAGGACTGCAAGGGGTTGGTCCACCACTGAGGCAGTGTGCCTGTTCTAATGTGAGCTCACCAAATCCAGCTCTACTGGGACTGAATGAGCATGTGATCAAACCGAACTCTTTGAATGTGGCTGGCAATGGGGGTTGACCGAGAAGACATTGACAAAGGCACTGGGACTTGTTTCTACTGCAAGTACTGGCTTTTTGGGACCATAGTCTATTTGGATGCAAAGCTTCCAAGTCCTGGATGTAGGTGGGAGGGCCTTGGACTTCCCATAGGGCAGGGTTCCCTGCCCTCTCTTAAGGATAGAAGGGGAGGGAGGAGGATGAGTGGGGGAGCGAGAGGGGAATGGGAGGAGGGGAGGAAGTATAAATTTTTGAATAGGAAAAATAAAAATAAATAAATACATAAAAAACTGCTGCCCAAACCAAGAAGAATTCTGCTTACTGGGGACTATAGAGATGATCATCATACACCATATTGTCCCAGGATTGATCTAGAGTCAGAAAGTCAAGATGATTACATCACTAAAGGAATAGCTGCATAGGTCCAGTACAGCAGAGAGGAGACCAAGTGAAACAAAGCTTCAGTTTCATGTGAAATTCCAATATTGGTCTGAATCTGCAAGGAAAAAAAAGTGTAAGCAAACCTTTCTGTTTACATTGGATCATGACATAGGAGGTGGGCTTTTATGATTGCTTCCCATTCGTGATGAAAAGAACTGAGAAATAGCAAGTTTCCAGGTACCTCAGTCTCAAAGAGGTTTCTTAGGACCCAAGAGCATTCTTCTAAATCTACAAGTAAAACCTGTACCAAGTTTAGGGGTGTGGTACATTTTCATATTATAAATATGTTTATTACCTGAATTTTTTTCATTAAAGCTTGTAAAGGCTGAGGAAGGGTTCACAGTGTCTGTAAGACTGGCACAGACAAAGAACGTAAGAACTAGCAGAGTGGGTGGAATGGTGTAAAATGTTATCTTCTAGACATGGCATGGCTATTGCACTAATGAACTCATAGCAGTTGTGGTTATCTGGAAAGACCTGTACGAGGTCAAGAGAGTCCAAATTCCAGCATGGGCAGAGAAGTCCCATTCTTTCCCTATCCCTTAATGAGAATTTATTGGCAACTGATAGCTGCTGGGAGAAGGAACAATCATTTTTTTTGGAAGGTGACACCACTGGTAAATTTCCCGGGCTCTGGTGGGTGGCCTACACATAGCCAGCACTTACTGAACTTAGTGGCTTATCAAAAAATTAAGTTAGGAGCCGGGCGATGGTGGCGCACGCCTTTAATCCCAGCACTAGGGAGGGAGGCAGAGGCAGGCGGATCTCTGTGAGTTCGAGGCCAGCCTGGTCTACAAGAGCTAGTTCCAGGACAGACTCTAAAGCCACAGAGAAACCCTGTCTCGAAAAAAAAAAATAAGTTAGGAAAGGAACATATTGTGAGGTGCATGGGGAGAGTTTTAGGGGAGAAATGGGTGAGTATGATCATATTTCATATATGGAATTCTCCAGAATAGAGAAAGAGTGATCCGAGAAGACTGAAGGAGAAGTGTACCAGTTGTGCTGTTTGTAATAATCCCTTCAGGAGTCTCCAACATCTATGTCTATTAGTTAAGAAAAGAAGAGAAGAGAGGAGAGGAGAAAACACACACACACAGCCTTTAACAAATACAAAGAATACAAAACAAAAACTTTAAAAAATAAATAATAATCACTGAAACTTTAAATACAGAATAGCAGTGTAAAGTTACTTCTCCAAGTTCAACACCTATCCACAATATGAATTTTCTATGGATACTTCCATGATGAATTTAAACTAAGTATAAATATTCAAACTCATTTTAGAACAATATGTATTTCTCAACACCAATTATACAACCTAACTCATAAGAAGTAAGCAGTTTCCTTACTTGATCAATTATTTTTATGATGTGTTTATTTCCACAATGGATTCCAAACCACACAAACCCTTGCTTAGGACAGTGACAGTGCTGTTTCCTTAACTACCAGTTAGATACAGTGTCCTTTGCAGTGGATGTGACCAAGATAATACGCAGACTCTTGATTTGATAAAGGCATCTTTCTTGCCCATTCACAAATATGTCTTCAGTCTACTCACAATGATCTTTTAAATTTTTTCATTATTCCTTCCTGCTCATAGTTTATGTCTAGATAAAAGAAAAATGATAGTGCTATTTTTGTTGCTGTATTATTTTTCCCTAGTTACTTGCTCATTAAACTTGTAATTTCATATTTATATGACTTCTTTGTTTGCTTTCACTCCTAAACATTCTATCCCATTAAGTGGTGGCCATTTAATACTAAATATGTAGTACTTGTGATAAGCATCTGATAAACTCTTATTGATGAACGACTTTCAAAGTGAACTTTCTGCATTCCTTCTTTGGATATAAGAACCCGTGTTGTGACTGGTCCTCTTGCAAACTCTAGAATGAGGATGGTGTTGAGGAAAAGGCTAAGAGGTAGAATGACAGAGAGAAATTGGGTAGCCAGAACTATTTTCTCATTATCATGGATTGTAGGAACCATGCTGGAGACCAAGCAAGCAGTAATGAACAAGTCATATATGATTAATTCCAGTGAGAAATTCACAATCAAACGCATCCTCCAAAAGCATTTTGAGAAAAGTTTGAACATCAATTTAAGCATTTTATACAAAGCTCCTATTACTCAGGGGCATTTATTTCAAAGCACTGATTTCACTTTAATTCTTAAAAACTTTTTACCACAAAATTTGTTCATGTACTCTACTCTGATCATATTCTTTCCCTTCACCCAACTCCTCCCAGATTCTCCACACCTCACTGTTCATTTTGTTTCATGCCTTTAAAACAAAGGAGAAATCAAAACAGACAAACTAAGAAAAAGAATATCAATAAGACAAAAATACCTAAACAAAAATGGGGAGTGTTTTGTATTGGCCAGCCACTCCTGGGCATAGGGCCTGCCCTTGCATGGGGTAGATGCACACAGTGAGATTTCATTGGGGAAAAAAATAGATTTTTCCCTTTCCCAGTAGGTATGAATGTTTATAACTTCTTAGTTAGGGGTGCAAATTGGATTTTCTCCTTTCTCAACTTCAATTGTTGCTCCAGAAGGATTAGAAGTTGAGGTTCTTGGTCATACATCCACTTCTTCATCTTGCTAGAAGGTTAGTAACATCTCTGACTGCTTATGCCTGTCATTAATATTCTGCACTTGGGTCAGATAGTGAGTAATGGATTCTACTTCCCATTCCTGAAGACTTCTCCTCAGTCCAGTTAAAATCACCCAGAAAACTCTCAAAAGTGAAGAAATGCAAACAATACTGAGACTTTCTTCTAATTACTGTAGCCTATAGATCTTGAAGTATAGATAGACCACTGAGTTTTGACACTTTTTCCTGTGGCTTCACAATTGTAGGAAAAGTTGCAGCTGAAAACAAAAACCTATATTAAGTTATAAAATCATGGGTTCTTCTTGAAGAGAACTGAGAGCTTCCCAAAACTCATATCTGTTGGGAAGTAAATCATTGACATCACCTGAAGAAGAGGAAGCATTGAGGGAAATCATGTGGCTATGATAAACAGCAGGGAACGAAATAGTCTTGAGACCCAGGTTGGAATCCTCTAGAGTGGGAAAATAGGCCCAGCACAGAGTATCTCTGGAGTGATGAGCACCGCACAGCTCAGAGCCTGCTTACATGAACTGACCCAGCCACTGCATATGACTTACCTGTGGTGACTAGCACAGTCCTGAAATAAATCACCTTGGAAACCTTGACAATGGCACAATCTAGAGTCTCCCAGCAAACAGGATGGAGGCAAGCCTCACCCAGAGTGTCTCTGGAATGACTGACACAGAGCAACCTGATGCTTATCTGGAATGAGTGGCACACTCAAAGCCATAACTTAGGGCTCTCCTGGAGTCACTCATTCTCAAATATCCTGAGACTACTCCACAGTGACTATCACAGAGGAAAGTTTTCCAGAATTTACATTGACAGATGTCACTCAGAAAAAGGTGAGTAAAGGGTAAGGGATTGTGACATAGACTTGAAACCTTGTGAAAAGAAGATGGATCACCACCAAAAATATCTCTTCTTTTACAAATTTCTAAGAGTCAGGAAGACAGATCAGAGTCTCATGAAAAACACCTGGAATTTTACAGAACTTGTAAAGAATAGGTCCTGAGAGATTATGTCAAACAATAATGACATGTGTGATGTGCTTTAAAATGTTTAAGGTGTTTGTTTACATATAGATTATCTCATGCAGCCCTTCACCATCACCCTGTCAAGTAGGTAGGGCATTTAATAAAATGATAGACTTGCATATCAGAAAACATATCTCAGAGTAATGTCAGAGCCCAATTTTATGGCTGTTCAAAAAGTTGTCTGATCTCAGAACTCTGATGTGCACTTACAACAACAGAGTCCTCAACAACAAAAGACTATATTGACAGAAATCATTGGTTGTGTGGAAATTTTGCTAAGTACCCATCATAATGCACTTATCAGTTTTTAACAAGACACAGAAACTCCAAAGTGTTAGTCCTGAAAAATGGACACTGTGAATAGAGAGAGGTCACTGTCTAAGCTACCAACCTCAACTAAGTTCCTCGTTTCTTTCACTTCCTGCTATAGTATACTGTTCTCTCTCTCTCTATATCTCCTCTCTCTCTCTCTCTCTCTCTCTCTCTCTCTCTCTCTCTCTCTCTCTCTCTCTCTCTCTGTCACAGCCACAGATAAAAAAAGCTGTGTAAAAAAAAATATCCTGGACTACAAACAGAACCTCGACTACAGGAAAGCCATTTTCAAATTCTACCCAGTGTCATTTCTCTGCAGAGTGGGGAAAATAGAGAATCTAAAACAGAAGTGAAAGATGACAGGTGTGAAAGAAAAAAAAGTGGGAAGAACAATTCAAAGGAGAAAATATAAATGGGAAGGGGTAGCAAAAGATTGAGACAAATGAAGGAAAGTTACTAATTACAAGGGTGAGGAAGGAGGCAGACAAGAAGTCCTAAATCGGGTTTATCTATGTGTCTCTTGCAACTCTGGGGCTTTACGGAGATGCACCAGGAGGCATTTTAGAGATCAGAATAAAAGCAAGGCGCCAGAACTAGTCTCGGGTAGGTCCCTGCCCTTTTCAAAGTGGTCATTTGTGATATCATTTTCTTCCTGCTCCCTTGCCACTTGTTTTCCAGTATCTAACTGGAGTCGTTTGCTGTGCGTCCTTAAAAATTTTTCAAACCAAACCATGCTTACAGTAGTTCCAACTGTCACTGGCCATGGTTACACTTGACCGGATTACTTTTAAACTATTTAACATTGTTTTAGCAGAACATTCGCTGAATCTTTAATGAAACTGTAAAAACTAAAGTTAGCACTTCCTAAATGTTCCATTAAGTAAACAAATATCAAAGATCTCTTTATGTTGCTGTTGTCTTTTATTGAAAATTGATATTTTTCTCATATAATATACCCTGATTAGAGTTTCCTCTTCATCTATCTCCGCCCAGTTTCCCACACATCCACCATTCCTTTCATCTGGATCCACACCTTCCTATCTCTCACCAGAACAAACAGGCAAGCCAGGTAGTGAGAGGCAAGAGGATCTCTGTGAGCTCGAGGCCAGCCTGGTCTACAAAGTGAGTTCCAGGAAAGTCAGAGATGTTACACAGAGAAACCATGTCTTGAATCTCCCTCTACTCCTCAAAAACAGAACTGGAGTGTCTTCTTTTCAGTCATTTCTAACCCTTTCTACACTCACATACCTTGTTCACACACAACTTTATTCTGTAACTTTGCTCTTATTTACTATCCACATAATATACATTCTATTAGCAAAATTTACTGATAATATGTCTAATTGTGGAGAAGGCAGCTTCTATGAGAGCAGAGAGTTTTGCTCCAGTCAGTTATGAACTTCGATGACTACCACATAGAACATAATTTGTATTTATTGCATAATTATTCTTCTTTTGCCCTAGAAATTTAACAGTGGCGACAACACAAAGATTGAACAATGGGTTGAATAGATTTACTTTTTACCCTGGAAAGCAGAGATGGCATCATATTGCCATAATAATCATGGTTAACTTTTACTGAGCATATACAGTGCATCAGAGAACAGGCTACACATTTTAACTTTATTCTCTTGATGATTAACATCATCAAAAATAATTTGAGGTTCTCAATTTTGAAACTTGGTTGCTAACAAAATCTTCTATTTCTTTCTCATGGAAAGTCTTCCCCACTAGTGGCACCTGGATGTTCGGGGTGGACTTTATTGACATGCAATGTGTGACCATCAAATGCCTTGAAAGCCAAGCACAACTTAACCAAGAGGAAATGATGTAAAGGCTTACACCTAACACAGCAGGATTCTCCCCTGACACTGATGTTATCTTAATTCGGTTCTCTGCTCATTCACAACTTCCCTGAGAGCTCTTCCTCCATGAGATGCATATACATCCACTTCTGTGTTGTAAGTGCTGACAAGTGTAAAAATGGGGCTTCCCGCAATATCAACTCATTCTCAGTATTAAACATCTTGATATTGGGACCTTTTTAGGACTTTACTCGGGAATCATTTGAATTTAATTGTACTGGCCATTTATTGAATGTTTATTCCCTGGCCATTTGCTATACAAAATGTACCCAGTCAGATCTCGTCCTCTTCAGTTGAACAACTGGACTTCAAAACACTTCTCATGGCTTTCTTAGCAGCGCTGCCTATTAAAGAGTGCTAGAGTCAGAGGGTGAGTGGAACTGTGCCTTTGGGCATTCTCTTCAGAACAGAGAAAAGTTTAGAAACGTACAAAAACATGTAGTTAGAATGAATCTCAGTTTACTTGGGGGGCGGAAATCAGAATTCTTCTAAAACTATAAATTCAGTAGTTAAAGTTATTTTATACATTTTGGAAAAGCCTGATACCTGACATTCAATGATGACAACAAATGTAGTCTCCAACCAAATGAGGTTCCTTATTTATAGTACACTAAGCTCATAACAGAACATGTGGAAGATTTCCTCACCATCCTGAATCTTGACTGGCCAATGTGCAGAAGAATGACCTGGGGAAACTGGACAACTGTCAGGGAATTTATTCTTGTGAGCTTCTCCACATTGTCCTACGAGCTACAGGCTCTACTGTTTCTCTTGTTTTTGATCATTTACCTAGTCACACTCATGGGCAATGTCCTCATTATCCTGGTTACTACAGCTGACTCTGCCCTGCAAAGTCCTATGTACTTCTTTCTCAGAAACTTATCCTTCCTGGAAATAGGCTTCAACTTGGTCATTGTGCCCAAGATGCTGGGTACTTTGATACTTCAAGACAAAACCATCTCCTTCCTTGGCTGTGGCGCTCAGATGTATTTCTTCTTCTTTTTTGGGGCTGCCGAGTGCTGCCTTCTGGCCACAATGGCATATGACCGCTATGTAGCAATCTGTGATCCCTTGCGATACCCAGTAATTATGAGCCGTAGGTCCTGTGCCCAGCTGACAGCAGCCTCTTGGTTCGCAGGATTCCCAGTGGCCACTGTGCAAACCACATGGATTTTCAGTTTCCCTTTCTGTGGCCCCAACAGGGTGAACCACTTCTTCTGTGACAGCCCCCCGGTCATAGCGCTGGTCTGTGCTGATACTTCACTGTTTGAACTGGAGGCTCTAACAGCCACTGTCTTATTCATCCTCTTCCCTTTCTTGTTGATCCTGGGTTCTTATGTCCGGATCCTCTCCACCATCTTCAGGATGCCTTCGACTGAGGGGAAGCGCAAGGCCTTCTCCACTTGCTCCTCCCATCTCCTGGTTGTCTCCCTCTTCTACAGCACTGCCATCCTCATGTACTTCAGACCACGCTCAAACACCTCTCCTGAGCACAAGAAAATGGTGTCACTCTCCTATACAGTTGTCACTCCCATGTTGAACCCCATCATCTACAGCCTAAGGAATAATGAGGTGAAGGCTGCACTGAGGCGGGTCATTGGCAGAACTCTGAGTCCTCGGAAGCTATGACTGATAGACTTAGGCCAAAACTGGCAAGGGCACAGTGTAAGGACAAAACAAAGAACATTGAATTCAACAAGTTTCCACTCTTTTAGGGGACGCTGTGCACCTACTGAGGTTTGGACTCTCCACGAGGATCCATTTGAGAACGAAAGAACATGGAGACTACAGGGCACTGCAGGCTGACTCCAAGACTGAGGTAGTAAGTTCCCTGGGGTATTCATGGTTACTTCAATTAGGATCCTCTGAAAGATGACAATTTCCTACAATCCATCATTTAAGTTTAACCCTGAAATTCTTTATCCAGTTCATTTTAGAATCTGCTTTACTTCCTTCAATTTGTCCCAACACACTATCAACATATAGGTCCTTAAAAGAGGACCTTCATCAGTTAGTTAAAATAGACATACTAATAAAACAAGTAAATGGTTTTCATTCATTGTTTCCATTGATTTTTCACTTGTGCCCACAATTTGACTCTGAAATCCACATTAGAACCCATGTAGGCCCTGAACACAAAGTCACGAGCAAAGCAAACTTTTATCCTAGTGTGGAAGAGGAGCAATGAAAAGGTACCTTAAAGCTCCACAGTTTGTGATGGTTGGCAATTAAAGAGCTCTGCCTCCATTGCCAAAGTTGCAATGTGTCTCATTTACAGAAAGCATATTCTACACTTAAAGCTCCTAAATATCATATGCTCTGCATACATAATCACAAACTGTTTCCTGGTAGAATGAATAATCCTTGGTAGGAAGGATGCACAGACTCTACAGCTAAGAATAAGTACAGAATTGTGGGGACCTGCTATAAAGAACCCAAACATGTTTTTTTTTTTCCATGCCTTTATTGTGAGTGGGTGAATTCAGTTGTCCTTTCAAAACTGCACATTTGACTAGCAGAGCAATCTCTCTTCAGGATTCTTCCCTATGAACGCACACAAACCTGGACTTGCAGCAGATGGCAGCCTTGGTATACTAACGCATACACATGTGGAAACACAGTCCTGAAAATTAATGTAGCGTTTACAGAGGTATTTTTCTCTCTCCTCACTTTATGATCTGCCCTACCTCTTTCTGGCAGAGGAACTGGAACCACTTATTTCCTGCACAAACTGTCCTTCAGCATTTGATAACAAAGCCCTCTAATAAGGAATAAGAGGAGTAAAACACATTATTTAATATAAAATATATATATTAACTTTCAACAATTACATATATATATAAGAACATGTTTTGTATAATGTATAATTTAACAACAGACATATCAAAAACAATAGGACTCACAGAAAAAATACACACATATTGGTGCTAATTTTTCCCTCTGTATTGATTACAAGAAAACACCTCTGTTTCTTATTGGATAATGGTCCAATAAGGACTGGACTGGACTAGTGTTCAGGCCAACCCTTGTTTAAAATGGTGCTTGGTGATCAATTGTGGGCTTGCTGTCAGGTCCAAAGATAATACAATTAATTAGCAGTGAATTACTCTGTAGCAGAGGATCAAGATTGTATTCTAAAGGCAAGGCATTTAATTACTAATTAAGGCTATGTGAAAAGCATCAAAATGCCAGAGATGTGGTCCAAGAAGGGGCACTGCGACCAAAGCTGGCCACGAAGTATAGCAAAGATTTTTGTGAGCCCTTTAAATGCATCGTCCTTTCTATCTCTGCATTTAGGATCTCAGTCTTGTCAACAGAATAACTCTGTGAAGAAAACAGGATTGGAAACCAGCTAAAAAATGGACTATGTTATAAAGCACTATAGGAAACGACTCCTGCCTCCTTAAAGGGGCTGAATGGTCTGCCCTGGCACAAAAGCCCTTGCATGCACTGCCTAAAGAATCATTCCTAAAGTGCTACCCACCCGCCGGGCTTTGAACTTCAAAAATTTTGACCATTTGAAAATTAGATGGCTTGAGGGATGGCTCATCAGGCAAGAGTTCTTGCTATTCTTGCAGAGGACCCAGATTCCATTCTCAGTACCAAGTGTAGCTTACAAGCCCTCTAACTTCATTTCCATGGGATCTGATACCCTCTTCTGAGCTCCATAGGTTTCTGTACATATGTCATACATAAAATTCACACAAGCACATGAGTGAGATTGTGAAAATATGCACAGGAGGGCATACTCAATATCTTTGAAAAACTTGAACATTTGGGAACAAAATTTGAACATAAAAACATGTACCTTACCTGATACTTAAAAAGCATAAAATGAAAAGTACCTAACATGGCAAAAATGCATTCGGTATAACCACTATTGAAACTTCAATATGGACAGGGAAGTAGTTGTCTAACTGTAGACATTCACGTTTGCCTTCTCTCTTCCAAATCCATTCCGACACAAACTCATTGCAGCAGGTCTCCTCTGTAGCCTCCCTTCCTCACTACCAGGGTATCACATGGACATCCCCTCCAAATTTTCTTCATCCAACTCACCCCAATATCCCAGCCCCCAGTTCCAGCAGGCATTCCTTGGAAACCTACCACCCAAGACTGCCAAGCAAATGGGCCATGAAAGCAGGGAGGCAAGTTTGAGGTCTTCACTCTCCCTCCTTTTCTGCATATCCAACCCCATAGTCTCATGTTCCTTAGCAGAACATGCTCCTTGGCAGAACAATCCCGTAGTCTCATGTTCAGCTCTTTAGCAGAACAGTTACCTATAGTGGCTTCTCCTGACTCTCTGCTCCCATTACCAGCAGACTAAGCAAACCCTGGTAGAACATCCTCCCTCCTGTGGCCCCCATTCTCATTTCTATGAGTTATCCCCAATAGCTAGAAACACATTTTACCTGGAACTCACAGTGGCCACATCTAGCAGGAACTCAGATGAATTCCCTAGTAGGCAACATACAGCCACCCACTCTCCTAAGACTAGAGAGGACAACAGAAACATCTACCTACCAAAAATAAGACCAGATATCAGTACCTAGATTCACAGTCTTCCCAAGCCCAGATACCTAAAAGATAACAAGAACACATAATCAATAATAGCCAGAACAATATGTCTCCACGAGAGTCCAGAGACCATAGTAGGTGCTGAGACTTGCAACACAGCTGAGATACAAGACAAAGACTTTAAAATGCCTTTTATGGCTATGATAAAGGTCTTAAAATAGGAAATAATAAATACCTTAAGAAAAATCTATTAAAATACAATAGTAGAAGAAAATGGATAAGGAAACTCAAAATGAGGGAAATCAGCAGATAAAAAAATTTAGAAACTCAAACAGAAACCTTAGAGACAAACCTCTCTAACAGAAGACAAGAGATGGAAAAGAGAATCTCAGCTACTGAAGACACAACAGAAAAAAATGTTAAATCTACAATTTAAAAAATCCTGGCAGAAAAAAAAATCAGGAAATCTGGGACACTATGAGAAGACCAAATCTAACAAATCTATGGATAACAGGAATAGAGGAAAGAAAAACTCAGGTAAAAGACACAGAAAATATTTTCAACAAAATCATAGAAGAAAATTTTCCTAACCTAACCTAACAAAAGAGATACCTTGTAGGTACAAGAAGCATTCAAAATGTCAAATAGACTAGACCAGAAAAGAAAGTCCCTTGGGCACATAATAATCAAAACAAATGAAACAAAGAAAGAATATTAAAAGCTTCAAGGGAGAAAGACTCTGCAACATAAAAGCACACCCACTAGAATGAAACTTGACTTCTCAATGGAGGTCCCCAAAGGCAGGAGGGGCTAGACATTTGTTCTACAAACTATAGGAGATCAAAGATCCTAGTCCAAACTACTATACCTTTTGATCAAAATAAACTTTTGATCAAAATAAACGAAGAAACTAAGACAATGATAAAAAAATTTAGACAATATCTATTTAGCCTTGCAGAAGGCACTAAAAAGAAAATTCTAACCTAACTACGGAAGAGGTTAACAACACCCAAAAAAAAATAAGAAATAAATAATCACAGACCAGCAAGTCAAAAGAGAGGAAACACACAACAAAAAGTATCAGGAATCAACAAACACTGCTCATTTATATCTCTCAACATCAATTGTCTCAATGTCCAAATGAAAAGACACAAACTAACAGAATGGATTCCAAAACAAGATCCATTCTTTTGCAGCACCCAAGAAACACACCCTAACATCAAAGGAGCAATTCTGCCTCAGAGTAAAAGGATGGAAAAAGAAAGTTTAAGCAAATGGACCAAAGAAACAAGCTGATGTAGCCATTTTAATATTAATATCTGAAAAAATAGACTTCAAATGAAAACTTATCAGAAGATATAGGAAGGACACTATATGCTCATCAAAAGAAATATTCACCAAGAAGACAATGCAATTCTTAACATTTATGTGCCAAGCGTAGGCATCTGCCAAGCACAGGCATCCAAGTTTGTAAAAGAAACACTACTCAGCTTAGAGCACATTTTGACCCTCACACACTGATGGTGAGAAGCTTCAATACCTCACTCTGGTCTTTAGACAAGTCATATAGACAAAATCTAAAAGGGGAAATGCTGGAGCTGACATTATAAACCAAATGGACCCAACAAGTATTTCTGAAGATTTAATCCAAATACAAAAGAATATACTTTCTTCTCAGTACCTCATACCACTTTCTCCAAAATTGGACTCTCAAACACATAGCAAACACAAAGCAAGTCTTAACAGATACAACAAGCGCAACATATCTGACCGCTATTGACTAAAGCTGGATATCAGAAATAACAGAAAGCTTGCAAACACATGGAAACTGAACCAAATGATAAATGGATCACTACTGAAAGAAAAATGGGTCAAGAAAAAAAAATAAGAAAGAAGTTAAAAACATTCTAAAACTGCATAAAAATGAATATATAAAATACCAAAACTTCAGGGATTCAATAAAGGCAATTCTGAAGTCCATAGCACTAAGTGCCTACATTTTAAAAAAAATGGAGAGGATCATAGAAAACTGGAGTAAATTATAATGCTGCCTTATTGGTTGTTTCTATTTCCAAGAACAAATGGGGCTGCTGAAAACCCTGGAGTCAGGGAAGACTGTTTTTGAAATCAAAAAGCTTTACAAGCATTAACACTTCTTTGACACTAGCACTAATTAAATTGAAGTAAAAAAAAAAAACATCAACAAAAAGGAATCTAAGGACTTATTCTCGGGAGAGAAATTTCAGGTCACCACTGCCAACAAATTTCCACAAATAGAGGCTAAGGCAGAAAAAAAATCCATGAAGACAGTTGTAGAATATTATTTTAACTGCGTAAAGGTGTGTTACATTGGTTTCTGATGCTTTGATTAAGGATGCAAAGACATGTTACATTTGTTTGGCTAACTAAGATTAAGGGGGTCAAGGAGGCAGAGTCAGCAACTGACAGAAAGTGGTAGGAAGAAACTAAGTGTAGCGAGCATTTTTTAGGTGGGGGCTGAGCAGAACACCTCATTGTTTATGGAGACATGAGCAGGAAAAGAAGGTTAGCTACTTGCTATTTAGCCTCTCTGAGTGAGCAGAATTTCTCAACTTCTGAATCCTGAATTCTAATCCTGATAGAAATTTAAAATTTCCTTTAGGTGCCCTCATAGAGCTGTTGCCTGAGGGAACAGAATTCCTGCCTGACTGCAGCCTATGTGGCCACCGCTGGTAGCTGCAATTGCAATTGCAATTGCCAGTTGGGACAGTAGTTGCTTAAGATGCAACCACCGTAGTGAAAAAAAAAACATTACAACTACCAGTTTAGGACTGATTACTAAGATCAGAAATAAAGGTTTATTTCCTAATCAATTGTCATGGTTTGCTTTTTTCTTTCACTTTCTCCTCATTCCTTTGAGTAAATCTGGACAATGCTATCCTTTTAGGTGTCAAGCACATGCACTCTCACTATGAAGTCACAATGATAAAGTCATTGATGGAATTTGGTGTTCTGTTGTAGGAAGGAGAGAGAGCTGCTCATTGGTTCCTGGCCTCTCAGCCCCAAAATAATCACACAGAAACTGAATTGATTAAATCACTGCTTGGCCCATTAGCCCTAGCTTCTTATTGCTAACGCTTACATATTAACTTAACTCATTTCTATTATCTGTATATTACCACATGGCTATGGCTTACCAGTAAGGTTCCCAGCATCTATCTCTGGCAGCTCCATGGCTTCTCTCTGACTTCACCCTTCTTTCTCCCAGCATACAGCCTAGCTTTTCCTGCCTAGTTCTGTTCTTCCCTGCCATAGGCTCAAAGCAGTATTTTATTCATTAACTAATAAAAGCAACACATAGAAGGACCTCCCGCACCAGTGTTCTCTTTACTACAAACATGAATTAATCACTGGACAATGAGCAAATGCATGGTGAGGGGAAAAAGAGTAAATTCCACCTTTCTTGACCCTTTCAGATGAATTCTCTGTCCTCAATGCCTTCTATTTGACTCAGCTCCTGGTGGGTTTATGGGTTGTATAAATAGGTTTCCTTGTTTTCTGGATTTTACTTGGAATACAGTATCAGAGGAAAGAATTACCTTTAAATAACTTTTCTCATCGATTGCTCACACATCTAACCTAGTTCACAGCTCTTGCCTGGTGGTTTTTGTACACAGCTACCATCCCTGGTTCCTAGTTCCATCCACTTAGTCCTTCAGGCATGGAGTTAATGACATGCTTGAGGCATGTCACTATTTCTTAATGGTTTTAAATCTTTATATTCACATTTACGAGGCTTATCCTGATAAATAGTATATTTGAGTCTCTAAAAAAGAGTGCGGACAGTAAAGACGGGCTCATTTATTTTACTTCAGTGTTCTGGTTTCTTCATTACCCACCCCTGACACAGCCACACCACACATGAATGCACACATAAGTAGCACCTAGAGCATGGTGAGATATTAAGCAATATTTTCAAATTTTTATTTGAAGATGTAAAGAGATTAAGAAATGACAGAAGAAAACCTAGATTGGGATCAGGGATAGACAACAGCATATGCCATAGTTTAAAGATAGATTTTTGTATTAAGAGATTTTCTAATTCTTAGAAAAAATATCTGGGTCATGATGTTAGGGAAATGCAGAGGGTTCGAGATTGCTACATACCAATCATAGAGCATCACTGCCGGAAAGACACATTGTATATTCACACAAAAATACAGAAGCTAAAAGGTCTTCACTGTCAAAGGATATATCGAAAGAAAGCATGTCTTCCCCCTTTTTGCTCCATGTGTTATTTCCTTCTCTCTCCACAAAGAAAGTATTGGATAAATGTTAATGTGTGTATTCTTGGATAAGACCCAATGATGAGCATTTTACCATAACTTACATTCATAAGGAAGACTATCTAGCATGTGTTATACTTAGGAAGTCAAGAGGAGCTGAGTCAGTGGGTGATTCTAAGCCTGTTTGAGAAGTTCTTCGTGGCTACTTTCCACAGAGCTCCCTTGACATCTTTGTTCCTCAGGCTGTATATAAGGGGATTAAGCATAGGTGTCACCATTGCATAAAAAACTGACACCAGTTTCTCCTGCTCTTTGGAAGACTTTGGTGTCATGTAGGTGATAATTGCTGACCCATAAAAAAGGATGACAACCATGAGGTGGGAACCACAGGTAGAAAATGCCTTGAGTCTTCCTGCAGCTGACTTCATCTTGACCACAGTCACTATGATGTGGCCATAGGACACCAGAATTAGGGAGACAGGTATGAGGAGAATCACAACCCCCATGAGGAAAATGGCCATCTCTGAAGTGTGAGTGTCTGTAGATGCCAAGATCAACAGTGCAGGGGCCTCACAAAAGAAATGAGCAATACTGTTGCTGCCTCGATAGGGAAGACTTAGTGTGAAAGTACTGTCCACCAGAGACACTAAAATGCCACTAGTCCATGATGCTATAGCCAGTTGGATACAAACCCTCCATGTCATGATGCTAGGGTAATGTAGAGGATTGCAGATAGCCACATACCGGTCATAGGACATCACAGCCAAAAGGGCACATTGTGTACACCCAAAAATGAGAAAGAGCAGAAGTTGAGCGGCACAACGTCTGAATGAAATAACCTTTTTCTGTGAAAAGAGGTGGATGAGAGCCTGAGGAACAATGTTGGTAGAAAAGCAGAAATCAGCCAGTGACAAATTACACAGAAAAAAATACATGGGTGTGTGAAGCTGAGAGTCAGTCCAAACAAGAAACATGAGAAGTAGATTTCCAAGCACAGTGACCAGATAGACACCCAGGAATAAGATGAATAGCAGCTTCTGAGTGTGGGGGTCATCAGAGAGTCCCAGAAGGAGAAATTCAGTCACCTGAGTTTGATTTTCTGTCTCATAGTTCATCTCTTTTTTCAGCAAGAAGACTCTCTAAATACAGATGTGTATAATATAAACATTATTTGCTTTAAAGTTTGGAGGACCTAGCAATAACCCCAATCGCTGGGAAACATTTCAAAAGTTCACTTTACTAGTTGTCCAGAAGATTATCATGCTGCAGCACTTTGGACATTCCCGAGGTTTGTACGACAGTGTTTTGTGAGATGGAACATCTGTTGTTGGTATCATCTGGCAAGTGGTGAGTAGGTGAGAAGAGTCATCTGGATGTCAGTTTCTAATAATGCAATGATTAATCAGATTGCATTAATCTGTAAAACTACAATGTGAGGTTCCAGTGTATTATCAATGAACTCTTGGAGGCGTATTCTCTTCTCATCACATTCCATCCATCTTATGATGGTTTGAATTTTTCAAAGATACTTTGGACATGCTGTCTCTTCCCTGAAAGGACAGTCACAAAGGTGTAAAAATTCAAAGAGCCAAAATACCTTATCAAACTCACGACTTCCTTAAGTAGAGAAAATAATCTCTCTTAAAGGAAGACAACACCTCAAAAGGTAAACCTGAATGATAACTTTTGGCAATCCACAGCATCAGCTGTAGCTCTATCAGCATGTTATGAATGAAATTCCAAGACAGTGGACACATCGTCACCATAACAGAACTTACATGTAAGCCATCGGCTCAGCTGGTTTCCTGGTATACGCAAACAGTACTAACTCCCTGCATTGAGCCAATCATCTTTCATTTTGTCCCGTTATCTATCATCTACCCCTCCCAAAGACTATGAAATGTCCTTTGAAAATGATGTCAGTCTCACGAGCTCCTTTGGAAGAAATCGAGTTTATTGTTCAGTTTGTGATCATGAATTGAGTAAATAAAGATACTTTTATTTATACTTGAGCAGAGTTTTTAGAAGGCGTGCTAATATCCTTAGAGAGAGTGAATAAATTTTGAATAATAATCAATTCATAATGCTTTTTCAAAAATAAAGAAAATTTAAAGTATAAAGTTTAAGGTCTTGTAAAAGGATTGAGTTATCTAATTCTTTATCTGGAAAAAGTTTTCAAAATAGTGTTTTATAATGCAAAAAAAATAAATATACAAATAATCACTAATGAAATAAGTCATATTAAAAATACAGTTATCAAGATAGTTTTAGAAAACAGATACACACAACAACAACTTTGAGCTTTATCAGCACAATAATGAATATGATATATCTTTATCAGCACATTGTTATTTATGATGGTGGGTCTGGAACCCATTTACCCACAGCTGTTCACTCTTAGAATTTTTCCTCACAGTATCTTTTCTCATTCTCCACTGTAAACCTCCAGTCACAATAGACACATATACACAAACATACCCACTCACAATACCTACTCTCAGATGCACAAATACGTTGGCCTCATTACCTAATTACCTGCTAAGTACATCTTAATAAGTTATACTTTAAAACTTATGCCTTTCTGGGTGCCTGTAGCTGACCAAGGACAGTGACCACATCAGAATCACCTTTATTCACATCAAATATGATGTGAATCATATCATCAAATATCTGTGGTACATGATAAGAATCTACGGTGTTCTTGTACTGATTTTAACCTGAGTCAAAATATTCAGAGACAGGTGACTGTGAGTTCGAGACTAATGTGACTATGACTTGGTACATGGTAGGGCTCTGTCTCTGGGATGTCATGACAAAGTGTTACTCCAACATCCCTCATTGTCTTAAAAAAAAATCTACCATGCAAATATTAAGGTGAAAATGTTCCCCGGGGTGACTGCAAACTTGTCCCCAAGGCCAAGAAGTTTCTTCTAAAACATCGTTTCCACTGTCAAGATTTCTAACATTTCATTTAGCTTTTTCTACAGTTTGGAGTAAAATGTCCATTTCTTTACAGATAAACACACACACACACACAAAGACCAAACCTGACTCCATGGAAGTTCTGCTTATGTTTCTATAAGATGAATACTGGCATTCTTCTTCACAGGGAATTTAATGTTGTAATTATGATTTGATAAGATAGAGCTATCCTAAAAAAAATTATGTTGGCTATATCTAAGCCAAAAGATATGTAAACACTATGAATCCAATGTAAGCAAAAACAATTCATTCCCATTCTGACCTATTTCCCACCTTAGTTCACCTCAGGCCTTGTCTTATTACTTTACCAATCTAGCCAAATGTTGTCTTCTAGAGAAAAACTAAAGATTAAATTAGCATATCAGAATTAACGAGTACATTTCAGCCTTGAAGGAGAAAGCTTTAGAATGGTGTTTGTTAAGGCATTATCTAAGCAGAGAGCAGGCATCTTTCCATAAAGGCAAAGAGCTTGGTCAAAACTTGAAAATTAAGACTAAGACAAGGTAGGAAAAACAATCCTCACTGTCTCTCACAGCCTCCTGCTGTATGGAAAGTTTTATCAGTGTCTTCAGAATATACTGTTTCACAGTAGTTCCTTTTAAATGAGGTGAATGAAGTAAAAAGTGGAGATGTTAGAAGCTGCCTCTGGAGCAGTTATAGTTCTCAGGAGAATTCTGAATTATTAGCATGAATGGATCCCGAGCTGTGTTTGCTTGCAAAAGTCTCCCAAATGGCTGTGACGAGGATGGGAAAATAACACACACATATGACTCCCATCTTGCTTACAGGTCCTATCACTAGGTCCTCCAGGGCTTCTTTGGAGAAACACTACATAATTCCAATTAAGTATTTGGTCTCTAGAAGAAGAGGAATATTGGATTGAAGATTAGCTCCAACATACACTCCCTGTATGAGTCTGAGAAAGTTTATCTGCAGAATATGAAGATAGTGTGTCCTAGATAACATTACAGGAAGATAATTAGCATGTCTGCATGTGATTAGAGCATAACAAATACATCTAACTATTATAATCGGGGCTATGAGATTTGGGCAAATATCATGTATTTAGCATTATTCTAAAATTTTGTATACATTTTCAGAATCCTAAAAGTTGTCCAGATGAGGGAATGAAAATTCAACACAAATCAATTACTAAGAAAAGTTAAGCATGCTAGGTTGGTGTGAGTGGAGAGAACTATGGTTTGAGACACAATCCTTCTATTTCTAGTCCCTTCGGGATTTTTTCTTATCATGAAACAATATTAGATTTTGTCAAAAGCTATGGAAATGAGCATGCGATTTCTGTTCTTGAATACATTTATCTGAGTACTTATTGATTTGCATATGTTTAGCCATCGCTACATGCCTGGTATGAAGCAAAGTTGATCATAAAGAATGATCTCATGGTTTAATCTATAATTTAATGAAACAATTTTTTCTTTTTTTTCAAATATTTGTGCTTTAGATGTAGTTACCGGATGATGGATTTCCCTCATATGCTCAGTAGTCTTGTAATAAAAACATGTAGAGTGGGAAAAAAAATGATCTTTTGATGTGTTCCTGAATTTGGTTTGTAGTTATTTTATTGGGAAGTTTTGCATCTGTGTTCATCAAGACGATTGGGTTACACTTTTTTTCTTTTGGCTAGCGGGGGGGGGGGGGGGGGGCTGTGTCATTTTCAGTTGTGATACAAACATGATACTGGCTTTGTGAAGAGAGTTTAGTAGCAGTCTCTGTTAGAATTTAGGCGTCCGTACTGGCCTGACCTTAGAGTCCGACAGGATAAGTCCCCAGTTGTAGCCACTAAGAGCACCTCCTGTGCACATTCACTACATTCCCTTTTAAAAGGTGCACCTGGGGCTGGAAGGATGGCTCAGTGGTTAAGAGCACTGAATGCTCTTCCAGAGAACCTGAGTTCAGTTCCCAACAACCACATGCTGGCTCACAACTCATTTGTAATGAGGTCTGGAGCCCTTTTCTGGCCTTCAGGCATACACATAGACAGAATATTGTATACATAATAAATAAATTTATTTTTTTTAAAAAAAAAAAGGTGCGCCTGGCCACTCTCTCTCTCTCCTCTCTCTCCCTCTCCCTTCTCCTCTCCGTCTTTCTCCTCCCATCCCCCTCCCTTTTTTCTCTTCCTTTCTCTTCTGCCACTCTTGTCCATAAGGACCAGTCTCTGATCCCCTCTCTGGCCCCTCCTCTCTCCTCTGCCAATAAACCTCCCATATGAGCCCTGTTGTATGGTATGACATCTCTTTGCAGCGTTTTTTTAAATTACAACACTCTCCCGTTTTCTTTTATGTTAGTTTGAAAAGTGTTGGTGCTGGTTCTTTAAGATTAGAATTCAACAGTAAATTCATTGGTGCCTGGACAATTTTTAGCAAGATTTGTTTGTTATTGCTGTTTCCATCTAAGTGCTTAATATAGAACTACTTAAGTTATTTATCTTGATTTAATTTTATAGGTCGCATACATCTATAAACACATCCTTTTTTTGAGATATTCCAACTTAATGGAATTTGTACTTGTTATGATGTCTCAAATTTCACCTCTTTCAATTTGGGTCTTCTGTCACTGTCTTGTGATAGTTTAGTTTAGCTAAAATTCATTTAGATAAAATCTGTTCATCTTCTTTATCCTTTCTGAGGATAAATTGTTTGTTTATTGGATATTTTATATTATTTTATAATTTTCTTTTTTATTTCATTCCTGACCTTAATTATTTCTGCCTACTGATTTTGTTTGGCTGTTATTGTTCTTCCAAGTCCCTAGAGTGTATAAGTAAGTCATTTATTTGAAATATCCCTGATTATTTTAGTGTAATTGCTTTTATTTATGGATTTCCTTCTTAGGACTATTGTCATATTATCTCATAGATGGTGATGCGTGGTGTTCATTTTCATACAATTATAGAAATTATTTGAAGTCCTTCTTCATTTTTTCAGTGACCCCTTTGTCATTTAATTGCTATGAGAATCATGTGTTCTGTAGTTTCTCATTTCTAGTTACAGCTTATTGTGGTCAGAATAGAATAGTAAATTATTTAAAATTTCCTACATTAATTAATATTTGCTTTGTGTCATTTTACATGAGCTTTTTAGGACAAAGTTCCATGGGATGCAGGTTAGAATGCTTATCCTACAATGTTTGGATGGCTTGTTTTGTAGCTATGTGTTGGGTGCCTTTGATCTATGATGTCATTTAATTCTACTGCCTGTTTTTGTTTGTTTCTTTGTTTTTAGTTTTTGTTTTACTAAGGATGACCTATTCATTGGTGATAATGGGTGATAATTTTTATTGTGTTTCATTTGGACTGAGTGTCATAGTTAACTTTTATCTACCAACTCCCTTCAATATCCTCATTTTGTGGGTTTATCCTCCAATATGGTCATAATATTATTTCATAGACACCTTTCCACATATTTCACAAACATAATTCATATTTCCTCCATTGTTTCGAATATAGTCCTAACCAGGTATCACAACAATTCTTTTTTTCATTTATGGATTTTAATACTCATATCAAAATTAGTTGGGAGACTTTTTAGGGTGTATTTCTGAGTGGTTTTTTTCTATATTTGTGTCTGTGCACCATATGTATGCCTCATGCTTGAAGATACTAGACAAGGGCATCTTATGCTCGAGAACTAGAGTTAAAAACACTGTGTTACCATGTGGGTGCTGAGAATTTAACCTGGATGTTCTGGAAGAGCAGTCAGTGCTCTTAATATTTGAGCCATATCTCCACCCTTCCCAGGAAGACTTTATACTATATTGCATTTTATCTATTAAAAAACAGTAGTGGTTATAAGAAAGATCTGGGGGAAATGAGGTTGATGTAAACTATACACAAATAACTTTTTTTGTACTTTTTTCTTAGAAACTTCTCTTCTGCAGATCTCTGTCTCTCAAATAGCATTGTTCCTCAAGTATTGTTCCACTTCCTTGCAAAAAGGAAAACTCTCTCTTTTTTGAGGCTGTGTGATGCAGGTAATACTCACCCTTCAGATTGGATGTACAGAGTGTACACTGCTAGCAGTGATGTCCTGTGACCGGCATGTGGCTATGTGTAAGTCCCTGCACTACTCCGCCATTATGACCCAACAACTTTGTCTCCAGCTGGCTCTAGGGTCCTGGGCGAGTGGGCTCCTAGTGTCCCTAATAGAGTATTGCTGCTTTCCATCTTCCCTATGAAGGTCAGAACACAGTCAGACATTAATTTTGTGAACTTCCTGCTTTTTTAAAGGTGGCTTCCGCAGATACTTACAGCACAGAAATGGCCATCTTTGCAATGGGCTTAGTGACCCTCTTAGCGCCTGTTTCCTCCATCCTCATCTCCTGCTGGAACATCATCTCCACTGTGATCCAGATGCAGTCTGGAGAAGGGAGGCTTTTCAACCTATGGTTCCCATCTCACTGTTGTCCTCTTCTATGGGTCTGGAATATTTAACTATATGCAGCCAAACACCAAAATCACAAAGAACCCGGATAAGATATCTGTGTTCTACACAGTGGTGACGCCAATGCTAAACCCCATAATTTAGAGTCTGGGGAACAAGGATGTCAGAGGATCCTTTGGGAGACTAGCTGCAAGGATGTCCTTCTTTCACAAGAAATGACCTGTGGGTCTGGGTTTGGTCACCATGGTAACATCTTTGAAAATGGAGGAGGATTTAGGGAGGCTATTATTAATTAAGTCATTTCAGGAAGAATCGTGAAACAGAAGAACACGCTGTGGAAATGGTGACAACTCTAAGCAATAACACAAAGAAAAGAAAAAGGGTGGAAAATTAGTGTTTATTATCATTGTTGTTGCTATTATTATTATTACTATTATTATTAAAGGTAGGAGGTACTATTTTAATGTGTAAATAAATTCAGCTGCCATGGACCTGTTTTAGGCAAAAGCACAGCTAAATCTGATATCACAGGCCGCAAATCCCAGTTTTATGTCAACTTGGCAAAATCTTTTGTCATCTGAGGGGACAGAATCTCAACTGAGAAACGGTCTCCATAAGGCCTGGCTGTAGGGAAATCTCTTAATTAGTAATATGGGGGAACCCAGTCATTGTGAGTATAAGCACTTCCTGAAATAGTGTTCTGTAAGCAAGCAGGCTAAGCAAACCATGACGGACAAGTCAGTAAACAGCACTTCTCCATGGCTTCTGCCTCAGCTCCCGACTCCAGGCTCCTGCCCCATTGAGTCCCTGCCTTGGGTTTCTCGATGGGCTGTGAATCTTTTTGCCCCGTGTGCATTATAGTCATCTTCCACTGAATAAGCCCAACAAAAATATTTTCTTTCAAAACTGAAGAGGAATCAGAATTTAAGAAATTGACAGTTGTATACTAAATTGATGCCTCCACAACCTTGGATGCTAGTGTACCGCATCTCACATCTTAGCTTCTTAGAATGGCCACTTTCAAAGCCCACTTCGGGTTCTCATAAAGCCTTGGTCCAAATGATCAGACTAGGAGCTACTTCTATCATCTTACTTACTTTCATGTCTGAGGAGGATGCTAAGTCACGTGTTTAAAGAGTTCCCCATTAGTAGTCCTTATAAAAGTTCCCATGAATGTGCATGAGGAGTCCTAGACTTCAGCTGGGTTCTGCAGTAGAACAGACTCTCCTCAGGGAAGGCTATATTGGATCTACTTTGACTTCTTTTCTTAATCCATTTATCCATTTTCAAAGCTACTTATTGAACTATTATTTTATTTTATCTTGTCCAACTCTGACTAATGGCTAGGATAAAACATGTTTCAATGATATATATGTAAAAGCAATAATAATTAGGCATGTTGGTGGAACCTTTAATTTGATGTGATGAAAATGGTATTCTATTCTTATCCCTGTAACCGTTATTGCCAAATGTATAAGCTCAGTCTCACCATGAGAAAAATACCAGAAAAATTCCAACAAAGGGAGGACATACAAACACCTTGCCAGACTTCCTGGACAGTGTTAAGGTTATAAAAAAATGGGAAAATTCAGAAAATATCACAGTCATGGAGATTTTGTACACCTACAGATGTACAATAATTACATGGAATATGGTAACCTGGGAGGCGATCACAAATTAGGAAAAAGTTAACGGGCAGGTGCAAGGCAAGCAAATAAAGTAACTAAAGAAATCTGATCAAGTATGTCTGAACTTCAGATAAAAATATAACCAAGGTTATTAATTGTAGCAACTATAAATAATAATGTAAGCAACATAAGAGGGGACACAGCTTCTAGTGCATATGGGAACTCTTTGTACTATCTTCTCAAACTTGTGGAAATCTGAAAGCTCTATTTAAAATAATCTATTTTAAAGATTTCCATAGAGTGTTTTTGTTTTACATGATACTATATTGTTGCAAGGAGAGCCAGGCAGCTTGTTTGTCCCGGCCACCTGGCTAACTTAGCCCGGAAATAACCACACAGAAACTGTATTAATTAAAACACTGCTTGGCCCATTAGCCCTAGCTTCTTATTGGCTAACTCTTATATTAATTTAACCCATATCTATTAATCTGTATATCGCCACGTGGCACTGGCTTACCAGGTAAAATTCCCAGCATCTGTCTCAGGCAGATCCATGGCATCTCTCTGAGTCTTTCCTTCTCCCAGCACTCAGTTCTGTCTTCTCCACCTACCTAAGTTCTGTCCTATCAACAGGCCAAGGCAGCTTCATTAATCAAGAAAAGCAACACACAGAGGGGACTCCCACATCACTATGTGACAGACAGACATTCTCATAGGTATTCATGGTACTTTGAGCATATCTCCCATAAAGTCTTTTTGTAAAAGAAAGATTGGCTGAAATTGTCAGCCTATTTTCATTTTGTACGTTACTGCCATATAAATGTGTTTACTTGACTGAGTTCTTGTTATTTGCTGTGTCCTCCTACAGCAAAATCAAAGAAAGTGAATTTAGGGTACATTTAGCCTCTGCATAGGCCTGGGAGCAGGCTCACTTCCTCCAAGGTTCACATAGGACTATAAAAGCAGAAGTATTCAGATGGTCAGAAGCTAACATGGGCAAATATCTGTGACACATGATCTAGGAAGTCAAGTCATACTAAGGCCTTAACTACGTTTGAATTCCAGAGTGACCAGTGCAATCCACAATCTATTTAACACTGCATTCTGAGGGCACATAGACATAACACCAAGAGAAAGAACGGAATAGTTTAGCATAAGAAATGCATGCCTTGGGTGATGCCCAACAGCAGACAAAATGACAATTCCATGAAAGTCTAACTTGAGTTTTTCTGTGCTTATGTAAAGGCATGAGTGAAGCGTTACTTTGTGGGGTGTCAGTGACCCCCAAACAGTAACATCACTGAAATGTCTGACCCCAGCATGGATTGCTTCCTCATAGTCGCATAGATGGGGATCCCCACAACCACACTTCAGTTAACCTTCCACATTCTTTGTACTCTTAGCACCCCACAAGACCATGAAACAACGTGCAACTTAGCAGAATTATAGACGGGTGAGAGGGCGGTGTAGGCAAGAGTGCCTGGAATCCCTAATCTTACCTAAGGACCCTCTCTGCTCACTTCTCTCAGGAAATGCCAACAGGCCTGCTCTTAGGGGGTTGCTTACAAGTAATCACAACTAGCTGCTCTGCTGAAATCCGTAATAGCTCTTATGCTGTGCAGATAGCTTTCTACTAATAAATAGTAAAGTAGACTAACGAATTTCCAAATTCTCACATAGTAGCTGCCACATATTAGGGTCTCAACAAAAATATGAATAAGTCAAAGCTCTATTGACTTGAATCATGTTTTTCTGTGTCTTTAAATAAACATAGGCAGGATCCAACCCAGAACAGATGATTTCATGAAGATAGAAAGGAATAGAGTTATAGCAAACAATTCCAAGCTCCCATGGACACCAAGATCCTTTACCTCTTTAGTGACAGTCAGAGAGTTGTATGTAGACAGAACCCTTATCAAATTGTGCCCCTAAGATAGCTGGACCGGGAGGTGACTGCCACCTGAAAATAAGCCTCAAAGAGCACTGTCAGGCTGTCTGGGACCTTCTGAGGCTACCTGGTGAGAAACTTCACTCCCAGAGGGGGCTTAGTAGAAAGACTGGACATTTTCCCACCCTCTGTGCCTTTTTGTGAGTGTGTATGTGCTTTTAACTCACGACCGTACTCAAGGCTCTTTGCTCACCACCTTTACAAGTTGGGATTTTAAAGTTTGTCCCGCTTGTTAAATATGTTTGTAAAGATCATCCCTCTCACAAACAATGGAAGTTACATACAATAGCCCCAATTTTATAGAATATCATTCCACAACCCTTGTGGATTTGCTAAGGATGATCTAAATCTTGAAACACTGACTGGGTGTTGGGTAAGCATGAAGCAAAATGGACTTGAACTCTAGCTCTGCCGTTTTTTTCTTTTAACAAATTTTGGAATGATAATCTCTATCTTAAGTGTTGTGGTGATGATTTAATGAGATGGTGAAGTCTACAATTATTAAAATAATGCATGCAGAGTATATTAGTGTATACACACACAAAACACACTCCCCCACTCCTAAGTACCATCTGCTTTTACCCTAGTGAACTCCTGACATAGATCTAAAGTTCCCTATGGAAAGCAAAATTTTCCAATTTACTAATTTGACTTTGCTCTGCTCAGGGAGCACGGTGTACATCTATCCAAGCACCAATCACATGGTCAGACAATACTACTAAGCATTTCCTCTCTGAGCAAACTTTCCTGCCCTTGTGTCCCCACAGCTATCATGTGGCCTCTTACATCTTAAGTCTCAGGCTGACCTTCCCTATCATGTTAGCTGTATTTTGTCCTAGAGCCAATCCTTCTCCCCCTCATCACCTCCCTGTCCCCTCCTCCTCTCATAGCATTACTGCCCAAAATCACACACATTACTCATCCAGCCCTAGACCTACCTAAATTCCAGACCACAAAATCCAAGTGGCTAGTGATAAGGCTTTACACAGTCACAAATCATCTTACATGCAGCAAGCCAACACTGAATACCTCAAAGATTTTTCACCACCACGCAAAACTTCATGAATTGGTGAAATGATAAATCAATAAAGGCCATTCGATGTTTAAACGTTTGTCAATGGAAAATACATCCGTTTTTCAGTTCCAGGTAGATAAGGGGCAGCAGAAAGTAGGGAAAGTTTGTATTGAGTCAATTTTTCCAGATGGGGAAGGGAATTCCAGCATGTTTGATACAGCTCAAAGGCCCACCAGAAAACTCAAATGAATGAATGTCTGGCAGGACCTTAAAGTGAGCAGGGACTTAAAGACTCTGGTTACTTCTTGCAGATCAGTTCATGTCCACAAGAGGGCGCGGTGGTGAGCCTGTGAGGTTTTTGTTTTTTGTTTTTTTCTGAGACAGGGTTTCTCTGTAGCTTTTGGAGCCTGTCCTGGAACTAACTCTTTTAGACCAGGCTATCCTCGAACTCACAGAGGTCCGCCTGCCTCTGCCTCCTGAGTGAGCCTGTGTTTTAAGCGCGAAGTGAGGGCAGAGATTTGCTGTCTAGTTTATTTAGCAAGACCCGCGGTTCTCTTGACTTGTCTCTGGGACCCTGCGTGAGTGAAGGGAGCCCTGGACTCACGATGTGCTCACAAGTGTCTCCGAATCTCTGCTCTGCAATGGGAACTCAGGTACTCTGAACTTGGGAATCACACAAAATGGGTTCAGGAAGGGAGTGCAGTCCCAGCTTAAGAGAAGGTCAGGTCAAATTGTTATCCATAGCTGTGTTATCCAGTATCCTTCATGTGACTATTGCTACTTCCTTTACCCCGATACTAAACTTTGTAATGCTTTAGAAGATTCATGTATTTACTCTTCTTAATATAAAGTAATTTTGTTCCTAATTCACATGTAAGTAATATGTGCTGTCATACTGAATTTTAAGATGTTCTTGCTTCTACAAGTTTGTAAGGGAAAATGTGAACAATAAAATATATACATTCTTTTAAAAAAAAGAGAGAGAGAGAGAGAAGGTCAGGTTTTTATCTTTGCCCTGGGTGCTGAGCTGAGAGGGGCTAGAAAGAGAGGAGCATGAGGTGGAAAGAGATAGTGGATTGCAGAGTCGCTTCTTCTAGATACGCTTCTCCGGTGCTGGGCGTTGAATTTCACTACTGGTTTCTCTGTGTCTCTGGCAGAAATAGGTCTGAGCTGATAGTTTGGGAATGGCTGGTATTGATGTCTTACAAAGAAAAGTACGAAGTGTGACCGGACTGGTCACCTGGGAAAGGAAGTTGAACTAATAATAATAATTATTATTATTATTATTGATATTATAATATAATTTCTCCATTTCTCCCTTCTTTGCAAGCCCTCCCATGAATCTACCTCCCATTGCTAACTTTCAAATTCATGATCTCTTTTTCTTCAGTTTTTGTTACATACATATATTTCCCTAAATACATAACTACAACCTTCTCAGTCTGCTACTTGTATATATGTTTTCAGTACTGATCATTTGGTATTGGGTAACTAGTCGTGTATTCTTCCCTGGAAGACTATTTCTCATTATGCTTTGCTTTCCCAGACATTCCTAGCCATTCCTGACAAATGTCGTAACTTCGGGTATCTTACGTTTTTCAAATACTCTGTTTTATACATTTTCTGTTTTTCAGTAGACTAATTTGTCAATTGCTCTACTTGTGACCAATCTGATTATATCAACATCCATTTTCAAAGATATTATTCTTTACACTTAACAGCTGTTCAAGTTTCTCTGGGCCATAAAATCCATCCAATTTCTGTCAGCTGGTTGAATTTATCTAACCAAATTCCTGTCACTTGCACTGTTCTAGTCCAGAGAGCCAGTGGGCTTACCTCGACTCTATCTTAAGTCTCACTATGATCTTCTTTTTTTTTTTTTTTAATTTTCGAGACAGGGTTTCTCCGTAGCTTTTGGTTCTTGTCCTGGAACTAGCTCTTGTAGACCAGGCTGGCCTCGAACTCACAGAGATCCGCCTGCCTCTGCCTCCCGAGTGCTGGGATTAAAGGCATGCGCCACCACCGCCTGGCTCACTATCATCTTCATGGGTGTTTATTCAATGTTTATTTGTTGAGACCAAGCTTTCATATAAACCTTGAAGTTTTTCAAAATTACTTGTTTTTATTTTATTTTATATTAGAGGAGGTATTTTACCTGAATGTATGTGTGTGCATCACATGCTTACCTGGTACCCACAAAAGTCAGAAGAGGGTTTCAGATCCCCCGGAATTGGAGTTACCGATGGTTGTAAGCCATTATATGGCTACTGGAAATTGAACCTGCGTCCTCTGGGAAAATAGCCAGTGCTCTCAACCACTGACCCATCACTCCAGCCCTAAACATTGAACTTCTGATCTCTGTCTCCACCCTTCCATGGTTGAGATTTGGGGTTAGCATCTCCTCACCCCATTTTTGCTGTGCTAAAGGATTGAGCGCAGGGATTGGGGCATGCTGGGAAAGCACTCTATTAACTGAACTATACCACAGTATTACAGTTTAATGCTGTTGGTTTTGCTATTAGAACTGTTCTCCCTCATAAAGTTTAAATGCCAACATATAAAATGCAAGTATATCATCCTCAACCTCTTGGCCTGCTGCCTCTATAATGAGCTGCACGGGGTACTTCATTGGTTTGTGCTTTTCAATCCTGGGTCCTTCCAGCTGTCTACACATGCATGATTTTCACTCCCTGGATTTGATATCTAATCATCTCCATTTGGGTTAAATGTGGGTAAAACTTAGACACTTTAGTTTTTGATGTACAATGCTTTATTGTTTTTAATTTTCAGACGTTTTGCCACTGTTCCTTTGATTTTTTTAACAAGGTTTTCATTTGGGGAAGGAGCAAAATTTTACATTTTGAAGTAATTGTTTTAATGCTTAGTGTTGTTCATGAGTTTTCATTAAGGTAACAAATGACCTCTACTCCACTATTTTGGCTCGTGTTCTATACATTGAGGGTTTTCTTTTTGATGGCCCATGAAAGCTTTTGTAGACATTCCCAAGGGTATTTGACTAGCAACTGCATTCTGTCTAATTTTAGATAGCTATTAAATGGAGCATATTTTCAATGTCCTCTGTTATTAATTTTTCTTTTAAGGTTTTTGAAAGTTTCTTAGTCTCCCATTTCTGCTGGATCATTTCTTGCTTCAGGGACTACTATGCATGAGTTTCAGGTGTGTTACTTGACATATTTAACGGTAGCTGTGTTTCATTAGGTGTTACTCTCTCCACCATTTAATCCTCTTTCTGACGCATTCAAGCTTTTAATTCATTCTGTATCTTAGTCCACTTGCACCCATCACATCATCTGTTCTGTCCTGTTATTTTTGGATGATTCTTTTCTTTTAAGTCTTGGGAGCTTGTCAGGGTCCCATGCTAATCCAGACCCTAAGTTATTTCTCTAGGCCAGACCCCAACATAAACTCTCTTCTGACTGGCATGGATGTGCAGGAATAAAGACACAACTCACATGGCTTTATCAGGAGGCAGATTCTCAGTGGTCCCTCATGAAGTCCTGAGTTCACATCCTAAAGAATTCCTCCTGTTTATTCTCCAAACCAGTCTTTATACCAAAACTTAACTGAGGGGGAAAATATATTAGCATTCTGTTTCCTAGGTAACCAGGTAAATAGCTTTCAGTCACATCTGTAATGGATTATTAAAAATTACAGGCAGCAGAAACACTGCAGGTCCCCAAGTGGTGGCAGGCAGCAGGTCCCGAAAGCAGCCAGTCCCAGGCAGGGACAGTGCACAAGACCATGGCAGGTCTCTGAAGGTGGCTGGTCCCCAGCAGCCAGCCATGTGGCTGCAGTTGATGAGAGACAGACAGAGGCACGCTATCCAGAGTGAGGTTTGATATTTATTTAGTGGTTATGGAAGGAAAGGGAGAAGGGGAGAAGAACAGAGAGGGAGGGAGGGAGGGAGGGAGGGAGAGAGAGAGAGAGAGAGAGAGAGAGAGAGAGAGAGAGAGAGAGAGAGAGAGAGGCCAAAGCTGCCTCTCTGAGAGGGGGCTGGAAAAGAGCGAGAATTCAGGCTGGAAGCTGAAGATCAGCTTGCCTCAGTGGATGGGGGAGGGAGTGAACAATCATTACAATGTCCACAACTACCTATCTGCTGTGTATGCTAGCTGTCGCATAGGTTTGAATTAGCATCTCTATCAGGCATCCTCCAGCAAAACAACATCCTGACCTTTTGTTAGTTAAACACAGCCTGTCTGGCAGGGCTACGGGACCACCTCAGGTGGGGCCTATGGCTTGATAACTTGGCCACCATACCATATGGGCCTACAGGAGCTCACTTACATTTTTCTGTCTCTTGATTTTTTGTATGCACTTGAACTTAAGTTTTGATCTAATCTACAATAGAGACTAAGTATCTTTGCTATTTCTGCCCTTTAAACTGTATACTGTTACACCTGTAGTTTTGTTCTTGCTTTGTTTTATTTTTGTTGTTGTTGTTTGTTAGTTTGGTTGGTTGGTGTGGGTTTTGTTTTTGTTTTTGTTTTTTAGGAAACAATTTCTCTGTGTGACAGCACTAGTTGTCCTGGAACTTGTTCTGTAGACCATTCTGGCCTTGAACTCACAGAGCTCTGCCTGTCTCTGCTTCCCAGGTGCTGAGACTAAAGGCATGCACTCACACCCAGTTTTGCTTTATTTATCTTAATATATGAACTGTGAGCTTTTCTCCCCATTCTTTCTGGTTTTTTATTTCTTTTTCATTCTTTCTGTTTTTTAATGCTATTTCAAAAAGTATTTGAGACCATAGTTCATTTTTTTCCTGGTATTCAATTATACCTCTTAGGGGCTTTTCTACCTACAAAATTTTAAATTGATGAGTCAAATCTTGTTCACTGATATATTTTTTCCCATGACATTATGCTTGCTTGTTTTGTTTTAAATGTGTGTGTATAATATAAGTATTTATGGAACTACAGACATATATGTATATACGTGTGTGTGTGTGTGTGTGTGTGTGTGTGTGTGTGTGTGTGTGTCTGTAGTTCCAATTTATTTTCTATGCCAGCAGGGGCCATGAGCCTGCCCAGAGGGCCTTTCACCTGCTGGGCACTGAGCAGTCACCTTTTCCTTGTGCATCCTCACACAGTGATGGCCTTGATGGTGGATCTTTAGAACAGGTAGAGAGGGTGTTTGTGAACGTTATTGGTGACTTGAGACAATATAATTGCATAAAACAAAAGTAGCTTGACAAACCTGGATCAACTGGTGAGGCCAGGTCACAAAATGATGGGTATTCATCAGGTGTGGCAGATTTAAGAGTCTTTAATGTGGGCCTCAGCCAACAGAGAGAAATATGGGTTTCTATTAAGGGTTGAAGGAGCTACCCCAGGAGAGCTTCATTACAAGAGGATTTATTTTGGAAGAGCTAGAAATGAGTCCTGTTTAGTAAAGACAGGCACCGTTTATTTTATAAAATAAAACGGGGAGTTGTTGTGATCTAGCCGCCCTCACTCCCCCTGACCGACAGCAGAACTTCCTTGTGGTCTGTAATTGACAAGGATGTTGGTGTTCTTTCTGGCCGGGCAGTAGAGGTATAAAAGGCTTTTAACTCAGGGCAAAATAAAGGTTGCTGTTCTTCCACCTGAAAAGAAGCCTCTGCGTCTCAATCCCAGCAACCAGGCCAGCCTCGGCAAGTTCACACTGCTCTGGCTGCAGCAAGTAACATTTTATGTTGTATTGCACGTTTGTTACAAGTCATAGAATAAGAAGTAAGATCTAAGCTTTTTGCAGATTTTCACACATTTTTTTCTGTAGCACTTTGGGTTCTTTAATAAGAATGTCAGAAATGTATTCAGGCACGTGGACTGAAGCCTGAGCCTGAACATCTTGTTTGAAGATTTGCTTTGCTTTGTTTTTAAGCAAAAACAAATTGTCAGCTGGCTCAGAATTATAGAATTTCAATTAATTTATAAGTTTTTAATTTGTAAGAAGTGATCTCCTTTGCCATTTGGTTCATCCGCATTTGTCTTTATAAGGGGTAGATGACGTGAATGGAAACATAGTTTCCCTTTTCCAAGCAAAACATAAAAGAGATGGTATTATTTTACTAGGTAATTTAAATACGGTTATTTATACTGTCTTATTTTAAACATTATGTTAATAGGTATATTACCTGTAGGTCATGTTTATGTTTTATTTTTTCAGTCTCTGGGGAAGCTTTATATTGGCCCCATGTCTGGAGCTCCTAGAATTCATTGACCTGTTTTTAAATCATCCTCCATGTAATAAAAAGATGCTCATCCTCAAATGTTCTGGAATGCTAATGAAAGGCAGTTTTGAATCACGGTGAACCATACTGTTTCTAAACAAGTAACTGGCTGTCATGAAATCTCAAAACCTTGCTCTGTGTGAACGAAGTGAGGTCCTAAGGGCATATAGAGCTTGGAGATGCATGACTTCCATGGGCAGATGTGACTTTGAGTTCAGTCAGTTCCTGGATTTATATACAGCTGGCCTCCACAAAGCCCTGAGCCATCCCTGCCGTCTTTGTCGTTAGTGGCTGAGACCAGAGGTTCAAACAAAGGAACAGAACCTATAGCTGCTGGTGCTGGAACAGCTCTTAGACATCCTCCCAGAGAAAACCCGAGCTTGGTGAACTCACAGCATCCTGGGAGCAGCAATGATATGATGACCCCCAGAGAGGGTGCTGTTGAAATACTTGGTTAACTAGGAGCAGAAAACCCTTACAGCAGGAAGAAGTTACCTTCTTCTGACGCTAGAGGGCAGCAAGGGGTAAGCCCTGGAGGAGAAAAGAAAGGAAGAGGGAGAGAGAGAGAGAGAGAGAGAGAGAGAGAGAGAGAGAGAGAGAGAGAGAGAGAGAGAGGAAGCAAATATCTAAAGGATAGGAGGATGTAGTTTCAAATGGACTTGCTACATACATTTTATTCTCATAGCAGTATAATTCTAAACGGAAAGCAATGGAGTAGACCGGTTGATCGTGAGTACTAGATACAATTATATAGCCATCTTGTCACTTTGCCTGACGGTTTTGAAATGTATACTATAGTACTATAAAAATTTGAAGTAGAAAGAAATATGAGCCCAATAAAGTTTTCATTGACAGTGCAGTTATTTGGTGTGATCATTCACACTAGACTGGGCTCACTTGGGCAGTAATTTGTATGTTTCACATACAGAGGGGTGGTCAGCAAATTTGTGTTCACAAAAAATTTGTTAATAGCCTGATGCATTTACAACAACAGCAATGGAATAGCTAAAGAACAAACTAAAATTATTTGACATGAGAAATTATTGTGCAGAAATGGGAATAAGAATGTGCGAATATATCAAAGCTTTCAAAATAACAGCCCTTGGGCTGCTTAGAGGTGACTTAGATGATGACAAAGATCTGAAGAAATACTTCACAAAGAACTTGAGACAGGACATGGGTACTTTGAACCAAATAGGAACACAATTGTAAAGGTTAACATAGGAAGGAGAATTAAGAAGAGAAAACTGTGCTCAGGGAGAGCAGTAAGGGGGATTCAGAATACAGATGTTGGTGATTTTTCAAGACACTGAATGTATTTCCAGAAAAGCAAAACCAACACTATATTGACTTGAATAGAGAATATGAGACTGAACAGCTTGGGCGCTAAAAGGTACTACAGCCCTGACAAAAATGAGACCTCAATCCTTTTTGCAGCATTTAGAAAACATGTTGCTGAGAAATGAAGAAGTAGTCCAGTAGAAGTCTATGCATGATTCACAAACACTAAGATCATTAAAAGTTTAAAAAATAGGGGGTGGGATGATGTAGATTAAACAACTATATTTTCAAGGAATAGGATTTTAAAAATCCATACAAGAGAAAAGACATTTTAACATTGAATTAGTCTTTTAAATAAATAAAATTATAACACACTGACTATATTACTTATTTTCCCTAAATCAAGGATGATTTTGTCAGAGACCAGTATTAGTCTGTAGCCTGGCATTTGTAGTTCACTGGTATAGCTTTTGAATCTTGGAGGAACTTAGGAATAGTGAACCTGGGATATACATCTTGCTAAAAAAGCTTTTGATAACCTCTAAATTTTTATCTTCTATAAGTGTTTGAAGTTCAAGGTGACCTTAAATCTGTGTATAATAGTCATGGAGCAAGTTGAACCACACAGTAGAATTCCCACCCAGAATGTCTGAGGAGGTGGCTGGTTAGATGCAATATTTTTAGCTACAGGTAGGATTGCAGCCTGAAGTGTTAAGCCTTAGTTAGATTTCAGTTATGATAAAATCAAAGTTATTTTCTTGAACCCTCTATAACCACTTTGGCATGTTATCTGAAAGCCAATAAGTAGGTGGTATTCTTTGATAGAATCTCAGCCTCACTTTTAGAATTTTAAAACTATAAGACCTATTCCTTGCCCTTGGGAATTCTAATCACTAGGCCTAATGTTATTTTTACAAATTTCTTTAGATAATTCTGATGAATAATATTTTAAAATACTTTTTTTTATTAAAAGTTTCCCCAGGGCAAAATCTGTCTCTCTGAGATTTTTCCTTCATCTTCCTCAGATATGTCCTGCAAGGATTCTGTCCTCCAGAAGGGAAATACCAAGGAAGAGCATATGGAAACTAAGCCACAAACACACAAGTTCCAAGTGAATTAGGATCCTACTCTTTAATGGAAATGTGTCACCAAGTTGTTTCTTAAAAGAATATACATTTTTGTCTTTGAGTTTTTGTTGAGCATATTTTCACCCAACAGCATGCATTTCTTAATTTCTCTTAGGCATTGAACCTGTTTTAGACAGTGATAGAGTTTGGGAAATACTCTTTTAGTCTTAATATGTTCTTTGTGTATCTATTCTCTGTAGAATGTAGATCAAAATTAAAGCTATAGATACTAATCATTCAATATTTAGAATTAAAAGTGAAAGGACCCTGAGGGCAGAATCCTGAGCAATGTTACTTATTTATAGAGGAGCAGAAGAAACCTCAAAGACTATGAAGGGCCTGTGCTTCCGTGATGTAGTTTAAAATGTGGTCATAAAATTGTTGTTTTACTCTTTCAACGCTTTGCTTCGAACTTGACCCCAATCAGTGGGAACCAAACATTTTAGTAGGCAAAGGAGCATTGGTTAGGGCAGTAAGTAAAAACTGAGGACCTCTTGGGTTATTAATCCTATTGTTGATATGGCCTGGGCTGATTCACTGAACATTTTTGTGTCAGTAAATAGGCACAACAGTAGATGACATGGTAGTCCGAGTTCACAGGCTTGCTAGACTTAAAAGATTGGTTATGGGCTGAAAGACGGCTGCTCAGGTAAAGGTGTCTGATGACCGGAGTTCTGTTTTGGACCCACATGATAGAGAACAGCTGCCCTCTGACACACTACACACACGTATAAGCAATAATAATAATAATGCTTAGTTCCCGCTGCAGCTGTAGCCTGCCTCTGCAACCAAGGCAGTTAGTTTGGGGGTTTTGCTTCAAAGAACTGATTGCTAATTGAGAACACCCGTCTATAAGACTAGTCGTGTCTTCCCTATACCAAAGTTGATGAAATCTGGGGAACAAAAAACAGAGTTGTTGCATCTTTAAAACAAAGTGAATAGGTCTCCTATCTCACAAGATCAATCACCAAAAAGTGCAACTCTATGTTAAAGATACGTGAAGGGCAGCCTAGGAAAAGGCTCCTTAAATGAGCTCCTGTACTCCCTGATCACAGCTATCTAACAACTTGTAAGCCAGAGAACTGGAGTTTATAGAGATCACCCTTGGGCTCTGAGCACCAAGTTAGAGACCCAGTGTGGCACGTCTTCCTAGCCTCTTCCTTATGACTGGATATAAATATGGAGAATAGCAGGACAGAGACCAGCTGGGAGCTGAAATGTGGTTTTTCTGAGAAAAACGAAAACAAAAAACCTTGACATCAGATCTGTGGAAAGCCTAGGAGAACTAAAATTTACTGGTTTCCATGACGTTCACAAGATGAAGCAGCTGAAAGTACAGGCTGACTCCTCCTGTCCTCAATCTGAGTAATTCTAAGAAGAGCACAAGGGAGCTTTGCCCAGGTGTCCTTAGAGAACAGTGGTGGGCACCCAGGGCTGTGATGGTTCATCAGGTAAAAGCATTTGATGCCAAACGTGAAAACCTGACTCTTGAGTCCCAGAGTTCATACCGTAGAAACCAACAACCAGCTCTCCTGACCTCTACAAGTGCACTGTGTCCCAAACACATAGATAAGAAATAAATCAAAAGTAAAATTTTAAGTCGCATCCCAAAGCATAGAAAGAAAAGACAAAGGAGTGGAAGAAAAAGAGGGAAAATGCTAAAACTATAGGTCTAAGAGCTCTGTGCAGCCCCCAAAATCCTGAAGGAGAAAAGAATTATTGGGGTGATTGAAAAAAGCAACAGAACTTTTTCAGGGTTGAAATGTTTTGTTTTGTTTTTTTCTAAAGGCTTGATTCTGGTGGTCTAAGGAATTTCCTGGCTTCTTCTCCAGATTAATGAGTAAAGGCACACTGGATATATGAATTATAATCTCTACATTCTAAAGGTAAAGAGAAAACATGAGCTTCCACGCGAAAAGAGTAGATTAACTAAAAGAGGAGGAAGACATCTGATTTCCTGTTTGCAATGGGAAAAGTTATAAAACTCTGTTCAACCAAACAGGCTATCATGATAAACTCATTACAGACCATCAGCCAAAATGTCATGGAGATAGAACTATCTGAAGATATGTAGGAAGTGACTTCACATCAGTCAGGTCTCCTAACTGGAGAGAACAAAATCAAGAAAGAACTGTAATCAAATAACAAATCCCAAACATATGCTCCACCCCACACACATACACACAAATGGGAAAGGAAGGAAACGGAAAGGCAGAAAATAAAGACTAATGTAACATGTAAAGAACCTAACAAGTTGCATTAATTATGAAACTAGAAGCTTTTCCCATATAAGGACAGAAACAGTGGGTGAAGCAGGAAAATCCATCTTTTTGTAGTGTATAAGAAACACTTGTGAAGGTGCTGGAACAAAATGATCATAGGCAAACAGATCAGAAATTTCATCTGAAGGCTAACTTAAGAGTCACAGAAAGTGATGGATGTTACATACTGAGGAAAGACATAATGGTACAACTTGAGAAGGCAGGAAGAGACCATCAATGGTCAGCAAATATCACCTAATTATTTATTAGGTGATAAGGCAAAAATGAAAACCATTGCATGATAATATAACTCAAACTTTGTAGCTTAGCACACATTTGCGGTCCTACACATGTGCCAAGCACAGAAATTATCTCCTGGGTAGGAAGAAACTGCATCAGGAAGAGTGAGAGGCATAGACACTCAGGAGCAGAGGTCTTAACCCAGCCAGCCAATCAGAAGGAAAACCTCGGCTGGTGGTGAGAATCAACTGAGCCAGCCCACCAAGCCCTGCTCCAGTGCCTGCCCCGCCCAAAGGCGGCAGCAGCGCAGCCGAGAGGTCTTAAAGGGGTGAACTTCTCTTTGTCACCTGCTGAGGCTTCTCAAGCACCAGTCCCTTGGTTCAACTCGTGTTTCTCAAGGCACACTTAACTTCGGTCCCCAGTTCCGACTCAGACCAAAGGTATGAACTTCTGGATGTGTATTTTGCGAGCTCTTACGACTAGTAAGGGCTCACTCAGTGAGAGTCCTTCAATGCCCATATTGTACTTGCAAACAGGAAAAGGATGTGGCCTGTTCCTGGGGACGGAGAATAAGGGTGGCCAGGACCCCTGGAGTGCCTGACACCTACAGCGTTAGCGCGCGTGACAGTCCTGCAGGAATATGTAGGGGCTATGTGAGTGAGGGTTTGCTGGCAGTTGGGGTCCAGGTGGAATGGGAAACTAGAACTGGGGTTCGCTCCTACTTAGTGGCCTTAGCATTGAGGGCTAACTGGCATGGCTAGGAACTCCCAGTCTGAAGCCCTGAGTTAAAATGGTATACATCCCTGTGCGGCAGTCCTGGGGGACCCAAGCCACCCTCTGCTCTGTTCCTGGGCCAAGTGCAGGTGTCTGTCCTTTCGTCTGCGGTTTCCTGGCATTTCTCAGCCCTGAGTTTTCTCAGCCAATTTTCCTTACTGTTAGCAAAATAAGCCTCTGCAAAACATGATGGTCTTTAGGCTACACGCTACCAGGATGTGTCTCTTTCCAGCAAAATTTTAGAAAGCTGTGGTTCGAGCCTTTGTCACTCACCCTCCCACCAATCCAACAGTGCCCAGATTTGCTTTCGCCTCATGGTTACCAATGATTGTGCTTCTGACAAGTTAATTATGGCATACTTTTATGTCTTTAAGAACTGACAAACGGGCTTTGCCTTTTTACCATAATGACTGCTTGACTGTGCCATTTTAATGATCCAAAAAAAAAAAATCAAAAGTAACTGGGCAGTAGTGAGCATGCCTTTAATCGAGCACTCTGGAGACAGAGGCAGGTGGATCTCTGTTAATTCAAGGCCAGGTGGTCTACAGAGATATTCCAGGACATCCAAGGTTACAAGAAACCCTGTCCCGAAAAACAGAAATCGAGGAAGCCCATATGCATTTATTTTAAAACTAAAAACTTTCTGTAGTATTCTTTGAATTGGATAAATTCCTAAAGGAATTGACTGAAAAGTCACATTTTTTAAGTCCTCAGTAGTTCCAGGCACTCGACCTTCCAAGACTATGGCATTTATTAGCATTTATAGCAGAGTATGTGCGTTGACATGTCTTATCACAGGCTATTGGTTTTCAGGCACGCTGGTCACTGAGAATGCTGGTCTGCACTAGTTTCTCATCTGCTGGGATTTTAAGAGTTTGAACATTTTCTGGGATGCTTAAGTTTGTCAGTCAGCAGCTTGTGTATGATAGCTCTTCCTCACTTGTTCAAAATAAGTTTGCTTTTCCCCATAACCCTGATTTATTTCAGGCCTTTCTGATACCATAAAACTTTTTAGAATAATATTTTACTGTAGTGGAAATCGTAAAAGTGCTTATGGAACGTCAGTGTGAACTTTTGTAAGTGATTAGCAAGTGATGACTCCCGCAAACCATGGCGACTGAAGGGCTAAAATGCCAGCACCTGAGAATAGCAAGGAGACGGCGCGATTCACCCCTCCCCCACTCACCATGGAGGACACATGGACTGAGTTTTGTAGAAGTAGAAGCTGTCGCTCTTCCCACTAGCCCATTTGAAATAGAATACATTTAAAAACAACACAGCCTGGTACATTTTCCTTGTGCTGATCTTTTCAAATGGGCTTGTGTCATTTATAATGTTGTTGGGTTTGACTGCTCTCTTCGCTGTAAGCTTCATCCTGGTGGCCCGCTGCAGGCCCTAAAGTTTCACCACTTCATTGGATTTCACTGTGTGCTCTTCACCAGGGCTGTGGAAATGGTCTAGAGGCCAGGCATTTGCCTGGCATTTAGAAGACCCTCGTTTTAATTTCTAATACTGGGGGCTTGGTTTTGTTTTTGAGTGTTTTTTACAACTGCAATAGATGGGCTTATGAGGTGTTTATATCCAGAACTTAGAAATTACATGGTGCTGCTGCTGCTTGTGTGTTCCTGAATAGACTCTTCTGTTTTCTGAGGATTCATGTAGGTGTAGTCTTGAGAAGGCCCAGGGAGGGAATGACTTTTGGTGGGCTTTGTCAGGGGCCGGGTTTGGAATGGGAGGAGTGAGGCCAGAAGGTGGGTGGAATGGAGCCTCTAGCTGGAGATCCCTAACATCCCAACCTTCTTGGGTATATATGGACGGTGGGAGAGCTTCCATCTAAACACCTTTGCTTTCCTTAATCATCACAGTGCTACGTAGCTTCTCCTTTAGTTCTTGCTTACAGATAGATGGTTATATTCAAAGTTCCTTGCCAGTTTCGGCAAAAAGCCCAAATGACGTGGGATATTGTTGATCAAAAGTAGCCTTTGTTGGCAGTAAATTGAGGAGGTGAAGTAGAGAAAGACAACTCTGAAGAGTTCTGGCTAAGAAGGCAGAGTCCATGTGGAGGAAAGGGAATGTTTGTTTAAAAACAAGCTGGGTTTTCCTGTGTTTAAATGCTAATGGAAGGACGGAGAGACCAGGGAGAAACAGATGGAAACACATTGGAGACAGTTGCTCTTGGTTCAGCTCACAAATGGAGGCCTGAGCTATAGAACAGGGTAGAGAGCTCTGGGGTTACAAAAAGAAAAGGTAGAGAAAGACCCTAGGCAGTAAAGGCAGGAAGCTGAGGGAGCCGCCTGGATGTAGTAGGAAGGAAGCTGACAGTGTGGTGTTGTCTCCTTTCCCCTGACCATGTTCCTTGTAGCTCTGGGGGTACTTAGTGTCCCTTTAAAGCTTCCTCATTATTCCTTTCCTCTCATTTAAACTACAACACGACTTGTTTTTGTCAGATTTTGTCCTTAAGATAAAATATTTCTATTTATGAAAAGTAATTAAAAGTTTCTGTTTATTAAAAGTCATTTAAGTAGCCTAAAATGGACCATGGTTCTGATCACTGAGGTACAAATTTACTATGGAACTTTGAGACAGTTGACCTTTCGTGTAAATGCTCTGTATGTTTTTACTTCCACTGTGTCTTTTCAAGTACCATTGCCAAGAACAGAGGGAGAATTATGAAAGATTGACAGGAAATTTTGGAGGAAGATGGGCAAATCACCAAAGAGGAGCTAAAATCAAGGTGCTAAAGAAGTATGGGTTAAGTATTTATCTGGAGTGCTCATGCTGAATAAGAAATCGAGTAAGGCTGTTAAAGAGGGGGCCTGGGGCACTGGGGTTTAGCAAGCTTTGAAATGCTATTACAAAGGGAAGGCATGGGGTCTTGTAATTAAGACCGTAATAGGAAATGCCTGTCTGTGGGCACTGGTACGCACAGACACATCTCTGCGCGTGTGTCTCTTTACCTCTTTGTGTGTCTGTATCTGTGTGTCTCTGCATCTGCGTCGGCTGTGCCTCTGCGTGTCGCTGTCTCTCTCTCCTTCCTCTCTCTCCTTCCTTCTTATCTTTCTCTCTCCCTGCCTGTCACAACCTCTCGCCCTCTCTTTCTGTCTTGCTCACTCTGTCTGCCTGACTCCTTCACTTTCTGTATCTCCTGTCTACATGTGTGTCCACATTTCCTCTTTTATTTGCTGACCTAGAATCATTTCCTATGGTTTGATTATTTTATTATCATCATTATTATACGATTTGGTTATTTTATTATGTTATGTTATGGGGTTTTTTTTTTTTTTTGGTATTTTGGTTTTTCAAGACAGGGTTTCTCTGGTTTGGAGCCTGTCCTGGAACTCGCTCTGTAGACCAGGTTGGCCTTAAAGACATGTGTCTCCTAAGATTCTTGTGTGCAGTTAACCTCTTTTGGTTGAAGTTTCCCTTCTAATGCCTTTTGTAGGACTGAACTTAGAAATGAAATTTAATCAATATTTATTTACATCATGGAATGTTTTAGTTTCTTTAATTGTGATTGAAATTTTTGCCATGTGTAGTAGCCTCAGCTGTCATCTTTGGTCTCGTAGAGTCTGCTGAACATGTGTCCAGGCCCTTCTGGCTTTTAGGGTTTCTACTGAGAATCCAGGTGTAATTCTAATATATCTTCCTTTGTTACATGGTCTTTTTCCCTTGAAGCTTTTTAATATTTTTTTCTGTACATCTTTACATTCAGTTATGTGCCAAGGGACCTTTATTTTCTGATCCATTCTGGTTCTTCTGTAGTTTCTTGTACTTTGATAGGCATCTCCTTCAGGTTAGGGAAACTTTCTTGTGTGATTTTGTTGAAAGTATTTTCTGGAAGTTCTGGTAGAATTCTGCATTGAAACCACTCTTGGGAATATACCCAAGAGAGGCCTTAGCATACAACAAAAATATATGCTCTACTATGTTCATAGCAGCATTGTTTGTAATAGCCAGAACCTGGAAACAACCTAGATGCCCTTCAATTGAAGAATGGATGAAGAAAGTATGGAATATATACATATTAGAGTACTACTCAGCAGTAAAAAACAAGGACTTCATGAAGTTTGCAGGCAAATGGATGGAAATAGAAAACACTATCCTGAGTGAGGTAAGCCAGACCCAAAAAGAACATGGGATGTACTCACTCATATTTGGTTTCTAGCCATAAATAAAGGACATTGAGCCTATAATTCGGGTTCTTAGAGAAGCTAAATAAGAAGGAGAACCCAAAGAAAAACATATAGGCATCCTCCTGAATATTAACCTTCATCAGGCGATGAAAGGAGACAGAGACAGAGACACACACCCACATTGGAGCACCGGACTGAAATCTCAAGGTCCAAATCAGGAGCAAAAGGAGAGAGAGCACGAACAAGGAACTCAGGACCGCGAGGGGTGCACCCACACACTGAGACAATGGGGATGTTCTATCAGGAACTCACCAAGGCCAGCTGTCCTGGGTCTGAAAAAAGCCCGGGATAAAAAACGGTCTCGCTGAACATAGCGGACAATGAGGACTACTGAGAACTCAAGAACAATGGGAATGGGGTTTTGATCCTACTGCACGTATTGGCTTTGTGGGAGCCTAGGCAGTTTGGATGCACACCTTACTAGACCTGGATGGAGGAGGGTGGTCCTTGGACTTCCCACAGGGCAGAGAACCCTGATTGCTCTTTGGGCTGACAAGGGAGGGGTACTTGATTGGGGGAGGGGGAGGGAAAGAGGAGACGGCGGTGGGGAAGAGACAGAAATCTTTAATAAATAAAAAGAAAAAAAAAGAAAAAATATTTTCTGTACCTTTGACCTAGGTTTCTTCTCCTTCCTCTATTCCTATTGTCCTTAAATTTTTTTCATAGTGTTCCAAATTCCTGGATAGTGTGCTGGAATTTTTTTTAGACTTAACATTTTCTTTGTCCAAGGTATCCATTTCCTCTACCATGTCTTCAATGCCTGAGATTCTCTCCTCTGTCTTTTACTCTGTTGTTGAGGCTTTTCTCTAATGTTTTGAATTTCTAAATATTTTATGCACAAATTTCCCTCTGTTTGAGTTTTCTTTATTGGCTCTAATTTCCATGCTCAGATCTTAAACTGTTCTATTGACTTCTTCCACTGTTCTCTTGATTTTCATATATTTCTTTAAGGGATGTCTTCATTCTCTATTTTTGAACACCCATTGGCTGCTTTAGGGTCTTTATCTTGTTTGTCAGCTGTGCTGTCCTTCTCAGGCCTGCTAAGGTAGGGTTGCTGGGATTCTAGTGCAGTCATAATTGTCCTGACTATTACTGGTTGTGGTTTTGTGCTACAGTCTGGGAATCTGGCTTTGGTACGATTGTGATTCTAGGTGTTGATATCTGGTCTTGTTTTTGTTAGGTGTTTTATTCCTTGTATCTGTTGGGCTCTTTTTCTTTGAGAATGTGGTGACTGATTGTTGCTGAATAAGGAATTGCTCTCAAATCCTTCTAGGTATAGCCACTGGGTGGAGTTTGGGGATGGAGTAAAATTTGTTTCTAGATACTGGGAACTAAACTTAGGAATTGGGATGATCTTGGAGGGGCACAATGGATTCCATGGGAGGGGAAAACAGGGCATTCCACCAGGATCTCCTTAGTCCTCTGGGAATAGGGAAGAAAGTATGGAGAGGCCATAACAGGTAATCTGCTAAAATGGATATGAAATTGGTTGGGTATATAAAAGAAGAGGGAGAGTAAGCCCTGATGCTTGACTGCCTGCTTCACTGGCCTACTTGTTTTAGCTGGAAACTTCTAAGGCAATGCTTAACTGGAGTTGGGAGCTGGGATAACTGGATGAATGGGGAGGAAGGTTGGAGATCTTCCTAATGCAATGGAGGTAAAGGCATGGAGGAGGGAGAGGCCACAGCAGGTAGCCAGACCCAAAGCTGGGAACAGAATTTAAAGAGGGAGAAGTAAAGATCTGCAGTTAGCCTACCTGCTTCTGTCTGGAGGGCAAGGACTGTCATATGATAGAGCATATGGAAGACTTGAGGTCAATGCTGAGCCTGTCCAGTGGATTAGAGTAAATATATGATGGGTTAATTTGTGTGTATAGAGTTGTTTCCTTCTCACACTCTTCATAGGTCTCATTAATTCTGTCTTTAAATCACTTTTCCCCACAAAGCTGAATCCAGACACACTGATGCTATTTTTTTTTCCTTTTCTGAATTTGGGCTATTTTATTTGGATCAGCTGAACAATGAGGGATTAAACAAATTCAAGTTACTCCTAAAGGAGAATGTAGATCCTGGAGGCTGCTCAATACCAGAGGCCACAGTGGAGGCCAAGTGGGAGAAACTGGTTTACTTGATCAACAAATTCTATCCAAGAGGGCAGACCTGGAACGTGGCTCTCGAAACATTTTGGTAAGATGAACCTGAGGTTATACGTGTAAAGAGTAAAACATAGTCCAGCTGTGTTGCTAAGGAACTATCTAGAAGTAGGCACAAGTTGTTTTCGTGGGGACGTTGGATCATTTGAGGAACATTTTGTAATTTAGTTTTGTATTGTAATCTGCATTAGAATTGAAAGTGCCTGTGCCTAAACTACAAATCAAGTCAAAACCTTTGAGGACTCTCAGATATGATCAACATATTTGCTGACATGAGCAATGTGCTAAAAAGGCAAACTCAAATAATATTGTTATTATTTTGTGAAATCTTAGATGTTTAAAATTCATGAGCAGCATCCAGTCTTCATATGTAAGGCTCTCGTGTGTGTGTGTGTGTGTGAACATACATACACATTATCTCCTTTGAACTTTGCTTACACCCCCTCCAAAGTCAGAACAAGCAAGGGAGCTTTGAGCCTGATAAAGCAGAGAGAGGGCAAGAGGTCCACCCCAGAGTTTGTGCCAAATTTTCTCCTCAGCTATGCTGTGGCAGCTTGAAACTCATAGCTCTAGTTTTACTAAGTCCCGATTGTAATAGAATCACAACACAGAAAAATTGAGCCCCCATTCATAAAGCTCATCTTGGAACCTGTTGCAGGGACAACAAAGACCATGGAGTCGGAGGATGCTGAGGTGATGGAAGACCAAATTTCTCAAGAGAAAATGCTGACTGAGGACAAAGACTTTGGTCAGTTTAGCATTAAGATGTCATTAAGGATCATTATTCAGTTGGGCAGTTTACTTCCAATGCACCACTGTTCTGTCACTCTCAAAGTCAATAAAACTGTATTTATGATCAAAGTGAAAATCAAAACCATGTTGACTTTGGGATATCAAGAAAACAGTATTCAGAAATGCCTAGTCAAAAGTTAGCCTAGGGAGCTGGAGAGATTGCTAAGTAATTAAGAACACTTGCTACTCTTCCAGAAGATCTGGGTTCAGTTCCTAATACCTATATGGCTGAAAGAAAAAGGGAAGGTGGCCAGAGAAAAGAGCAAGGGTGGGAGTGAGAATCTTAACACTGAAATTAAAGATAATTCAATGTGTGTGTGGTTCTTTTCTAACTGACATAGGTGACGAAACAGACTACAGAACTGTAATAAAGGAAAAATTTTGTGTTGCATGGGATAAGAACTCTTTGACTGGAGAATCTGCAACTTTATATCAGGGAATTATTCAGAAAGACCAAAAGCTGTTAAAGAATATATTTGATACGGATATCAACACTTATAAGATGCGACAAACAGTCCTCTTTTATGGAGATGCTGGAGTTGGGAAGACAACATTGTTGAGAAGAGCAATGTTAGAATGGGCAGATGGGAATCTCTTTGAGAAGTTTGCCTATGTTTTTTATCTCAGTGGGAGAGAAATTAGTCAAGCGAAGGAGCAAAGCTTTGCTCAGTTAATATCCAAGAACTGGCCTAGGTCTGAAGTCCCCATTGAACAGATCCTGTCCGAGTCCAGAAATCTTCTTTTTCTGATCGATAGTTTTGATGAGCTGGACTTCTCATTTGAAGAGCCAGAGTTTGCACTATGTAATGACTGGACCCAGGAACACCCAGTGTCCTTTCTTATTAGTAGTTTGCTGAGGAAAGTGATGCTTCCTGAATCATTCTTGTTAGTAACAGCAAGATCCACAGCAAGGAAGAAACTTATGCCCTTGTTACATAAACCTCATTGCGTAGAGCTGCCGGGACTGTCTGAGAATGCAAGGATGGACTACATTCAGCATTTCTTTCTGAACGATAAGAAATGGGCTAAGGGTGTGATCTATTCAATAAGGAAGAATCCACGACTTTTCAAAATGTGCCATGTCTGCCAAATGTGCTGGGTGGTCTGTACTTGTCTGAAGCAGCAAGTGGAAAAAGGTGGCGATATTGCAATGACCTGCCAAACCACCACATCTCTGTTCACATGCTATGTCTGCAGCTTATTTTCACGGACAGATGGGAGCTCTGTTACTCTGCCCAACGAAACCCTACTGAGGAGCCTGTGCCAGGCCGCTGCTGAAGGTATCTGGACTATGAAGCATATACTCTACAAGAAAAATCTCAGACAGCATGAGTTGACCAGAAATGACATCTCAGTCTTCTTGGATGCGAAGGTTCTTCATGAGGACACAGAGTATGAAAACTGCTATACGTTTGCTCACCTCCATGTTCAGGAGTTTTTTGGAGCTTTGTTCTACTTGTTAAGAGAGAATCCAGAAGAAAGAGATTATCCCCTCAAACCTTTTGAAAGCCTGTATCTGTTACTTGAAAGCAACCATTCTGAGGACCCTCATTTGGAACAGATGAAATGCTTTTTGTTCGGTCTAATGAATAAAGAGCAAGTACGCCAACTGGAGGAAACGTTCAACTTTACAATATCTATGGACGTAAAAGGGCACTTACTTATGTGTCTGGAAGCAATAGAAAAGGATGACTCCTATCCATCCCAAATAAGACTTCTAGATTTGTTTCACTGTCTGTACGAGACTCAAGATAATGACTTCATAACTCAGGCACTGAGCTCTTTCCCAAAGATTGCTGTGCATGTTGAAGAAGAAAGCCAGTTGCTTATCTATTCATTCTGCTTTAAGCACTGCTACTCTCTACAAACTGTTAAACTAACTATAAAGGCAGAGTTAAGAGATATATTGGACTTAGACCCCACAGATGAAACTTGGTAAGTGTTCAGTTTACTAGTCGTGAAGTAGGTCTTACAGAAGGAAATATTGCTCAACTAAGGTAAAGTAACTATTTTTAGAAAATTCATCTGGAAGTCTTGATGAGGCTAATATACGTAGGTCACCTATCTGTCCTGTATCTCCCTAATCTCTGCTACTCTATATGATTTTACTCTATCCCTTTCATCAAGTTGGCTCTTCTGATTCTCCCCATTTAAACCTGTGAGAAGATATGAACTATGGAATTTCTATATTTAACTAAAGGGCTTATTCTGTGTCATACAGTTATATAGTGAACAGGATGCTTAATGTATTACCCAGTTTAATCCTGATGCCAAGAGAATTGTGAACTCTTACATAGATACTACTTATGAGGTTACAATTAAAAAATTCCAAAACCAAGATATATAATTGTTTATCTAGAAAATAAATACATAATTACTGATTCAAAACATACATTGAGCAATAACTATTGCTCACATAGGTGCCAATCATTCAATACAGCATGTATTTGTTCTTCCACTGGTCCTACAGGGTAAATGCTATCTTTTTCAATTTGACTTATGAAAAAGCTGAATTATACGAAGCCATAGGCATAACTGAAGTCACCATCAGATTTTAAGTCTTTGAGTTTCAACTTTTCTGTTGAAAAAACTTTTCCATTGGCATAATTGGAAAAACATCCCTCTGTTAAGAGAACACATTTTATTCCTTTTTCTCAGTATGGCTCATCATTTAAGATGTTTGCAAATCGGAAGCTCAAGTCACAGTCTGCCACTCTGCAGCATCATTCATTACATTGTCCTTCACCAAAGTTGGGACTTAAAATCTCACCATCTTAAAGCATGCTAGATTATACCATGAAGTGACATTCCAGCCTCGTTCATTTCAACTTTATTTCAATACAGAGGGGTGGGTAGATAGTTTAGCATTAATTCATTTCAATAGCTAAACTCAGGTTTAAAAAAAAAAGAACTTTACAGAGTGGACATGCATGTGTAATCACAGTGCTGGAGGAGGCAGAGTCAAGCAGATCCCTGGAACTCGCTAGCTAGTCAGCATATTCTATTTGGCAATTTCCAGGTCACTGAGAAAGCTTGTCTGAGACACAAAGCTTGCCCCCTGAGAAACAAAACCTGAGGTTGCCCTCTGACCTCCGCATGAGTGCATACACCTGGAGGAAAACAGACACACAAGATTGGATGTGGCTGATCACACCTTTAATCTCAGCACTGCAGAGACAGAGGAAGATCTATGGATTTGTGGTCAGGGGAGACTATGTGGCAAGTTTGAGACTAGCCAGGGATATATAGGGAAGCCCTGTTTCAAAATTAAAGGTAAAGCAACAATAAAAAACCCAAAACAAAATAAAAACAGAACATACACACAGATATGTGGATGAGACTTATTCTGAGGTTTTCCCTCCAAAGTGAAGTATCTGTAGAATATGTAGTATTATACATACATATATATGGAGGAAATGGATGAGATTTTAGGGGAAGGAGGCTTGGATAAATAAAATCTTGGGATAGTCAAGAGTCGAGGTCCTGATGGACTGTTCATAACAAAGATGCAACTAAAGCGCTTTCATAGCATATGTTTATCCAATAGCACCGAAAGTAGCTGGTCTTTCCTTTTTCCAATTACACAGCCTCAAGGATACTGTTGCTCGAGTCACTCACTACTGGCAAGATCTGTTTTCTGTGCTGCATACAAATGAATCCCTGAGAGAAATGGATCTGTATGAAAGCACCCTTGATGAAACATTGATGAAGATTATAAATGAAGAATTAAGTCATCCAAAGTGCAAACTACAAAAACTACAGTTAAGTCTTAGATGAGGAATTGTTGTGTGTGTGTGTGTGTGTGTGTGTATGTGTGGTTTTTTGTTTTGAGACAGGGTTTCCTCTGTGTAATTCTGACAGTCCTGGACCTTGCTCTGTAGACTAGGCTGGCCTTGACCTCAGAAATCTGTCTTCTCTGAGTGCTAAGATCGAAGACATGGGTCAATGTCTCCTGGCACAGGGGAAATTTTAAGGGAGTATTCCCATTGGTTTTCTTTGCCCTACCTTCTACCCTTGTTAAGGAAAATCAGTAGTAAATAGAAATAGTTATATGACACATATACTTTTGGTCAGTGAAGGATGATAGTGGTCACTCTGTTTCCTAGTGATCCCAGACCAATGTTAGTATGTGTAAAGATAGCCTTTCATGTTTTCATAAGGCCCAAACCACAAAATGATATAAAATCTTTCTTCATTAAATAATGTGTGGCTGTACATAAAATCATTGTGCAAAATATTCTAAAAACATGAATAATGGAGATGCCTAAAGATATGGGAGCATGACTTCATTTGTTCTGGGAAAGATGGCAATGGTTGCAGAAGCTGTTGGCATGTGGTTCTGAGACTGCATTAGAAATTTTCTGGATGAAGAATGGCAGAGAACTAAGACCTTAAATTTAGCTCACAAAAGTACTTACAAAGATATTACACAGAACTTATTTTATATTAATTTTCTTTTGACTGGTTTATATTTGATAAGATCAATTTTATTACATGTGACAAATAAGTTTAATGACAATCATAAACATCTTTTATTACATGTGACAAATAAGTTTAATGACAATCATAAACATCTTTAGAGCCAACACTCAAAATGAGGTTAGAAGAGCACTGAGATGAAAATGCTCCATCTACACCTTCCTATTCAGTCATCCCATGTCACTAGTATGAGGAGACCATCTTCTACTCTAGCTAGCTGTGTTTCATTATAGAAACCATTTAACTAACATAGGATGTGGCTGTGTCTGTTTTCAATAGAATGCTGTCAAACTTTATCTTTGTGTATTTGACTAGTTTGTTTACATTGCTGATAGGCATTGTCATTGCATTGTGTGGCTATATTGCAATTTTTAGTTCATTTTGTCTTTGTTAATAAAAAAAACTCCTGTTTTTTTCTCAATACTTAGTTATTGGAAATGAGGCTGTTATGAATATTGTTTAGCTGTTTGTGAGTTTTTTACATCTTTGGTTAAAATGTGAGTTAGCTAGTCCATAGATGTATCTGTTAAGATCATGCCGGTTTTGCAACACAGTTATGCCCACAATATATGAATATTCCACCCACTCCTGACCTGTGCCCATGTTTACTCTGGTCAGTTCTAAAAACTTAATTTGGTTCCAGACTACCTCCATTTAAAATACGCATGATTGCACATCTCTTGCTGTTGGCTCTCCTGGGGAATGGAACTGTCTGTATACTCCTCTGTATTTAGCGCCTATAATGTGCGTAATGTCTATTTTGTGGTTAGTCATGTATACCACACCAAACAAATAGGACATCCTTGTTCCTAGTATTGCCAAATAGATGTCATCTTGGAGACTAGCCTCCAGTCCTGTCAAATATTTCTCATAGAATCTCATGGTTGGGAGCTCTGACCTCAAATTTCAAACATTATCTAAACCTGTAGCTAGATGAGGAGAGGCCATTGGTTCTGTGAGATCTTTTCACTCATCCCTAAGCATCTCCCTCACATTGTCTTCCCCATATGTCACCAGTGGAAATATTTGTTATTACAAATGCTACCTTTTGGCTAATGGCTTCTATTAAAACAAGAGTCCCAAGGGATGATGCAATGGTGACTGTTCTCAGTCTTGGGCTCCTTAGTGGTAAGTCCCTTTCTTTTGAAAAAATTGCTTCCAATTTATATTTTCATAGTAATTTAGAGGGACGGTTAGCTTTGTAAATGGATAAAAGTATTTTCTTTTTCTGTTTTTTTTTTTTTTTGAGTGAAAGCTCATGATTTTATTGTCTTCATAACAAGATCAGCTTTGAACTGGATCACTTGGCCCTTTTCTCTTATCACCTCCCAGTTCAAAATGCTTGCATCTCTTAATAGCCAGCATTCCCTTAGATCTGCAGTTGGGCTCCACACATTCCAGTCTCAGCACAATCTTCTTTGTAGTTTTCGCCTTTTTGCGGAAAATAGGTTTAGTCTGCCCACCATAGCCACTCTGTTTCCTGTCAGAACGCCGCTTTCCCTGGGCATACAAAGAATCTTTGCCCTTCTTGTACTGGGTCACTTTGTGGGGTTGGTGCTTGCCACATTTCTTGCAGAATGTCCAGCGGGTCTTAGGAACGTTCACCATGTTGGCGGGTGCGATATCGGCTCTGGATAAAAGTGTTTTCTTGTGGGTGCTTAGTTGGGGATAGAAGAAATGGAGGAAGAATGGCGGGTAATGAGCTGAGGAGGGGCGTGCTTTCCAGGAGCCTTAGTAGTTATGGTGCAGCATGGATAGATGAATTCAGAGTCAGAAGGGGCATTGCAGGGGAATCAAGTACATCAAACACAAATGCAATTAGAAGGAAGTAAGGAAAAATTGGGAGGTGACCTTTGTATTTCCTCTACACTCACTGACGCCCACAGCATACCAGCGCGTCTGCAACAGTGTATGTTGCTAATGATACACATCTGATAGTTGACCCTAATTGCTCATCTGCTTTTGATTATGGAAAGGATTTAAGCATTGTAAGTTCATGTTGTCATTGAAGTATTTGGAGAGAGCCTGATAATTGTGGTAGTCTTCCTAAATCTTCAGAGGCTTCTCTCTACCTTTTCTGGTGTTACCATCTTCACTTCCTGTAAAGCCAAATAGTTGAGAATGTCAGTAGTCAGATTACAAATTCAAACTCACTTGAGTTTCTCAGTACTTCTCTGGAACTCTTTTGGCGCCTTACCTGCAGTATGAGAATCCCAGCATCAGATAAAAGATGAGAATAATGATTGAAAGGGGATGATGACGCTGTGCGTGGAGCTGACTGTATAAACACTCTTGTATGTATTTCTGCTGAAGGTTTGGATCGGTCTGCTTCCTGAATAGCTGTCAGGATTTTAGTTTTTTGGCTGCCTGCCATACCCTGACACATCTTGACCTGAAACATACTGACTTAGAAGACAATGGGTTAAGGAGCTTATGCGCAGCCTTGAAATGCCAACAGTGTAAATTACGGGTGCTGAGGTAAGTTTGAGCTTTCAATACAACTTTTGTCTGCCCAATAGACAAAAGGTGAAGTCTGGGCTTGGTGTTCATAGAGATGTTTAGTTAATGGAAGCCTACTTTTTCTAGTTCTTTTTTTTTTTTTTCACAACAAGACTGCTCACTCCTCTCATTCCCCATGAAACACTTTTCATTGTATATAATTCTGTGTCTTTATCTCCCAGATGAAGGGCAAGAACAGACAGTTCTAGGATATATTGTACTTTTCACTAATGGTAGTAGGAAACCGTGTTTGTTAGAGAAAGCTGTCTATTTGATTGATAATGAATTCCTACTATCTTCAACTGTGACTCAGAATCAAGCCTAGAAGACTGAGAAAGAACAGTGGCAACTATCAACCGTCAAGGTGTGCACTGTCATGGACTGTCCTTCTTATTGGTGGCCTTCGGTTGCTCTTTAGGAATAGAAGCACCTTAGCCATCAGCCCTGGTCTGCACATTGGATGACAGCTTTTAAGAAAACTCTTTTATTTTTCTAGTCAAAGTCAGTCAAATCGGTTTCACATGCACATAAAACTAGAAAAATAGTTTATCTCAAATGTTTTTAAAATCTCCGGACAATTTGTGAGTCTAGCCTGAACTTTAATGCACAAAGGGACATGGTAAGTTGCTTTCTCACAAATGAGACTTATAATCGAGGAACTGGAGAAGTGGCAAAGCTTGGAGTAAGACCTTTTTAAAATAGGAAGGTGAATTTTATGACTACTGGGGAGTTTTTGAAAGTCTTAGCCAGGTTTTAAAATATGAAATTCACTTGATTAATAGTACATCTTGTGAGTTGATGGGCAATTCTTGAACATGGGTTATGTACAGTTGTGAGTGGGTCAGGTTGAGATAGAAACTTAGTCATCAGGCAAGTAGATTTAGGATTAAACCTGTATTATCTGGGAGTCAAGTGAGATATATGCCACTGGTTCTTGTGTCTAAAAAGAAAATGTCAATAGCAAAAAACTTGCAGTGTTATTTGGTAGGTAAGATGTTCTTAAAGTTTTGACTGTAGATCTAAAACAAAAGCTTTGGCACTAGAAATAGCAGGACTTGATAAGATCCCTTTTTCTGTTGATATTTGGATAATGTCTTTTACCGATGATGGTCGATGTAGAACTCACTAGCAAGCTTTCAAGTGGGGAACTTTGTGACATGACTTAGTAGGTCCAGAAGTGACTGCTTTGTCACAGGTTCTCAAAGTTTGCGACAATATAATACTGTATTATGGAAGTGTGGTTGTTCTCCAAATGCAGATGATCACATGGTATTATAATCAATAGTATTTTAGGCCTTCTCGAAATAGTTCCATGTATCTTGGTACCCAATCTCCTATTTGCTTTATATCTCATTAGATTTGGACATATGAATGTCCCTTAGTCCAGTTTTTGTTTTTTATATATTTTTATTATTGCATTTTGATATTTTCTGACTTGATGAGTCATGAAACTGTTGAAAAACAATAGTTCCCAGTCTTTTCTGCTAACTACAGTCCTAATTGCAAGAATTTTGCAAATATACGGATAAAATATTTTAGAATAGTTTAAATTGTAGAGACATTTCAGATCTTGTATCTGCACATACTGAAAATTATCAGTAATTTGCATGGAAATGCTTCACATAATTTCAAGAGGAGAAAGGCCTATTTTCCTTGCCTTGGTAGGTGTTTTATTTGTATATTTCCTAATAGGTTTGCTCCTAAAATGTTCAGAGAAAGTCTAGTATAGAGGTGCACACCTTTAAATCCCAGCAGTGGCAGGTGGATCTGAGTGTCCGGGTCATCCTTGCCAACATAGAGAGTTCCAGGCCAACCAAGGCTACCTAAGTCCCTTGCTTCCTCTTCCTTCTCTCTCCCTTCCTTCCGTCCTTGTCCCCCTCCCTTTGCCCTCCCCCTACTTCCTGGCCACCACACTATGCCTCTGCCCACCGGTTCCCTGCCGTGATGGACTGAATCTTCTGAAACTACGAACAAGATAAATCTTCCCTCCACTTAGTTGTTTGTTGGTTGTTTCATCACCATGACAGCAGGCAGGATGACACAGAGCTGCTCCCCTGTCTCCTGATCCAAACCCTGACTTTTGATGAGGGAACCCAGTGGCTTAGTTAAAAGGTACTACTCTTAAAGGCTGGGAATGCAGGCCCTGCTTAAACAAACAACAAAATAAAGGGCATCTCTGGAATGTCTTACATACACCTGGGCACACAGCCGTGCCATCTCTGTATAGGCCGCTGTGCAGGTATTTAGAAGGACTCCGCATGCACTTTTTCTTTCAGAAGCAATTTTATTTCTGATTTGCTTATTCTCTATTTTATAATGCAGTGGTGGGGTTAAAACCTATGACTTTATGCATGCTAGGCAAGCACTCTGTCACCTGAGCAATATCCCTGTTTTCATTCTTAAAAATTAGATCCTTTTCTAACTCTGGAGATTCACTGAGATGTATGGACCTTGGTTCTGACTAATTTCACTGGTGATGTTTCTTTTTATTTACAAGTTCTTTTACAATAAAGTTTTTAATACTAAAGCAAAATTAGGTCCTTTAGAAAATGTGGGTGAAGCCGGGCGATGGGGGTGCACGCCTTTAATCCCAGCACTCGGGAGGCAGAGGCAGGCGGATCTCTGTGAGTTCGAGACCAGCCTGGTCTACAGAGCTAGTGCCAGGACAGGCTCCAAAGCCACAGAGAAACCCTGTCTCGAAAAAATGTGGGTGGGTGCATGAATAAAAACCCATGGGAGACACAGCTCTGGCTGTGTGGTTCACCTTTGCTCCACAAATCAGTGTACAACACCAACACAGCAGTCCTTCTAAGTTGTGGATGGAGGAAACTCCTCTCCTCTTGATGGAAAAATACCATTTAAGGATTTAAAACTGCTTTCATTCATATTTTTAAGGCCCTGGAGGATGGGAAGATGGTTCTCTCCAGTCTCGCTTATCATTCTATCAGGGCCAGGTGCTTTAGCTATTCAATGTTTTGTTTTATGTAGGGAAGCTAGATTTTCAGTCAAGCTCTCCAAAAGCGGGAGGCTGCCACCCTCTATTGAGTGAACGGAGGTTGTAATTATCTGAAATGAGTAGTTTCCCTGGGGCTGTGTCACTTTCCAGGTTGGAAGCCTGTGATGTGAATGTGAACCGCTGTCAACAACTAGCGAAGGCTCTGGAAAGGAACAACAGCCTGGTATTTCTCAACCTTTCCACCAACAATCTGACAAATTATGGAGTGAAGTCGCTCTGCAAATTCTTTGGAAATCCCTACTGTTGCCTAGAGAGACTGTCGTGAGTCACTTTGTTTATAACTTATGAACTAGATAGAAATATTTATGGGGTAACATTAGCTGGCATGTTTATCCTGAATGATCTTCGGAGCTCTTCCCATACTCTTCTCTGATTTCTTCTTTGGTCCTGGGAGTAAACCCAGAACCTTGAACATGGTAAGCATGCAATACCACTAAGCTATATGACCAGATGTCCCCTTCTTCCATGTTTCTGTCTCTGCCTGTGCTCCTCCCTCTCTTCCCCTCCCCACTTTTCCCTCTCGTGTACATGCCCTGCGTGTCTGCGTGTCTGCGTGCCCGGCGTGCGTGCGTGCCGTGCGTGCGTGCCCTGCCTCTGTCTCTGCTTTGGTTTCTGTGTGTTGCTGTATTTGTGTCTCCCTCTCCATTCATCCCCCTTCTCTTCCCCCTCCTCTCTCTCCACCTTCTTCTCTGTCTTTGTGTCTATGTGTTATATTGAAAGGCATTTTCAGTACTTGTCCTTGTACAGGTACTATGTATAAATTCATGTGTGTGTGTGTGCGCGGAGGCCAACCCTGATAGTACCCAAGAGGTCAACTCTGGGTATCGTTCCTCAGGAGTAATCCACCTTATTTTTTTGAGACAATCTTTAATTGGCCTGGATCTCACCAAATAGGCTAAGCTGGCTGACCAGCACAGGTCCCAGAGATCTACCTGTCTTCACCCTCCTAGAATTGGGTTTATAATCACATTCTGCCGTACTCAGCTTTTTAGATAGTTCTGGTGATCAAAATGGTGATTCTCATGCTTGTGTGGCAAGGACTTACCAACTGAGCTATTTCCTCAGCCCAACTTCTTTATGTTTAACTTGGGTTTTTAAATATTTTAAAACTATTTTTTATGTTCTTCTAGCCTTCTCCAGTTTTGTGTCATTCTCTCCTATATCTAGATACAGCAGAATTCACAATTTAAATATCTGTCAAGGTTGATTCTATAGGAAAAGTGACTGATATAAGTATCAGGTAATTTTCTCATTAAACATGGCAAGATGGTTGGAAACTGAATGGTTCCTCTCTCATCTGTTTTCTCCTTCAGCTTAGCAAGCTGTGGCTTCACAAAAGATGTTTGTGACATTCTTTCCTTTGCTCTCAACGAAAGCAGGAGGCTGACACATTTGTGCTTGGCAGACAACCTCTTGGGAGATGAAGGGATAGAACTTCTCAGCGATGCCTTGAAATATCCACAGTGTACTCTCCAGAGCCTTGTGTGAGTGTCTAGCCCCTTTCCAATACAGCATAGTTTAGAATGGATGTATATACATATGTTTGCATATGCATATACATATACACTATCATAATAAAATCTTTAAAAACACAACTTTTAAATCACGTGAGCATGGTTTGTAGATATTTAGGGCTTTTCGTATCCTAGGAATTGCTTCTTCAAAGACTCCAGCTTCCTCTGGATGTTTTCTATTATAAATGTTATGTTTGCTGCCAGGTGGTGGTGGCACACACCTTTAATCCCAGTATTCGGGAGGCAGAAGCAGGAGACTCTGAGCTCAAGGGCAGCCTTGTCTACAGAGCAAGTTCCAGGACTGGTTCCATAGGTGTTGAGAAACTCTGTCTCGAAAAACAAAAACAAAAAACATCATATCTGATTATTATCATGAATACTTATTTTTATATACTAGAAATAATTTTCCTAGTTTGTTGCTCTATTTTGACTTTATGGTAATTTACAGATTATTATATTTTAAAAATTGTTTTTAAGATACAGTCTTGTGTCACTTGGGCTAGTGTTGAACTTGCCATGTAGCCTAGGCTAGTCTTGAATTTGGCAATACTGCTTCAGCCTCCCAAATTCTGGGATTATAGGCATGTACTACATTAACCCAGCCCAGATATGTAAATATTTTGAAAGACATTCTGCCTCATGAATCCTAAATTTTTTAGTCATATTTTGGAAAGGTAATTTTGTTGTCTAATAATTTTATTAACATTTATATGTGAAATTATTCCGAATTTTTCTGAATTTAACATTTACATATTAACCTTTTTGAAACTAATCTTAAGAGTTATCATTTCCCTCCATTTATGAAGGCATGTTATACCCAAATTATTTATGGTACAATGTCTTTTTTACTGATAAAAAATATCCCTAGTAAATGTAAAGAAAGAACACTTAGCTTATTTCTATGGCATGACTCTCTATTCCATGTCTTTTCTTCTGCAAGAGTACTGTATACACTTTTAGGAAAACAAAGATCACTATTTGATTTATAGTGTGGAAAGCTGAGCCAGGTGCAATCTAGAACCAGGGAGACTGAGCAGGAGAATTACTGAGTTTCAAACCCGGCAGGCCCTACAGTGAGAAGTAGGCCAGTCTGTGCTGCAGAGTTGAGACCTTGTTTCAGAAAAGTGGAAACAGACATTGGGATTGGCTCTGAAGAACACAGGTCCAGTTGTAAGGGTTTGATGTAGACCTAAGTGACTCACATGGGACAGGCTGGCAGTAAGAGGTCGGAGCTAAGGATTGGGGAGCAGATGAGACCGGCGCTGGGCGGAAGAGATGACTCCATCTTAACTCATTCTGTGCTTCCCTGTAGGTTGCGGTGTTGCTTTTTCACTCCGGTTGGTAGTGAGTTCCTCTCCACTGCTCTGCTGATCAACAGGAGTTTGGTACATTTGGACCTGGGAGGAAACAGGCTTGAGGACAGTGGGATAAAGCTTTTGTGTCACGTCCTTCAGCAGCCAACTTGTACTCTTGAAGAGCTGGAGTAGGTGTTCTGGGACTCTCTTGTTGTGTACTTTCAACTAGGAACGGTCTTGGAGGGCAGGGGAGAGATGAGTGTCAGAGAAAGGATAGATCTGATTTTTCTCCCATTCTGTTGGAGATGAGCTAAAGACACCTGTTTGAACGCAAAACTGAAACCCACAGTTACTATGGTCCCCATGATGTAAAGGTCCAGAGGCATCAGACTAAACAGGAGCTGTTTTAGTTTGGATTATGCCCTAGTAGGTCTGTCTTTTATCGGCTATGTCCACAAAGCTGAAATTTCTCTTTCAAGTTTGTTTTTCGAGAGGTATTTGCTTCTTTAAATTATCGTTTTATTGTATTATATGTATATGAATGTTTTGCCTGCATGAATGAGGGTGTACCATGTGCATGCCTGGTACCCACAACAGCCAGTAAAAGATTCTAGATCCCTGGAACAGGAGACAAAGACAGTTGTGAAACGCCATGCAGGTACTGGTAATTGAACTCAGGTCCTCTGGAAGAGCAGTCTGTGCTCTTAACCACTGAGCCATCTCTCCCAGCCCTCAGGTTTATATTTAAACTAATTTTTCTATTAGGTCAGTATTCAAAGAAACTGGAAGATGATTTTTAGATTATAATATAATTTATATATTTTTTTCTTTTTAATCCTACAATACACTTTTTATAAAAATGTTATTTATGTTTCCATACAAAGTAATGTGGTTCTTCTCCAGATGGATGTGTCATTATATTCTGTTTTCATGCCCCAATTGACCTCCCCAGTGCCCTACCCTAAATATTTGATGCCAAAATCTTGGTCATTAGCCAGAGGTGCTCTGAGGAAGTGATAGAAAGAAACATTACCTAGGTGGAGCCTGGTTAGAAGAAGCAGGTTACTGGGAGGGCAGTCCTTTCCCCCCTGAACTTTCCGTGCCTTTCCTGTTTCTTATGGTAATATTCTTTGTACAATAGCATAACTCTTAGTGCACCACCACCTCAATTAAATGTTTTCCTTGATAAGAATAGCCCTGGTCATGTTTCTTGACAGCACTAGAAACCACGTGAGGATATCATAGGCTGAAGAAAAGGAAAAGCAAGTGAAGAAACTACAACAGATCTGAAATAGTAGGGATGGATACATGGGTACATGCATACCAGTTTTTGTTTTTTTTTTTTTTTTTTTCATTTTGTTTTGGAGACAGGGTTTCTGTGTTACAGCTGTGGCTTTCCTGGAACTTACTCTGTAGACCAGGCTGGCTTCAAAACTCAGAGTTCCCTCTGCCTCCCAGGTGCTGGGATTAAAGATGCGCACCACCATCGCCCAGCTACATGTATACCTTTTTGATATAGGCTCTCACTAACTTAAAGCTGCCCTCTTGCACTCCCTCTGTAGTCCTGGTGAGCCTTGCTCTCATGATCCTTCTAAGTACTGGAAACCAGAGACCTGTGTGTGGCCTGTGAGGGAAGGCTTGTGAGTGTGCAGAGGACATGGAAGAAATATCTTTCTGTAGCTTTTTTGTTTCTTCTTTAATGTTATCTTTTCATGTGCCTTGGTATTTTGCCTGCATGTATGTGTATCCATGTACAGATGTTGGATCCCCTGGAACTGGAGTTACAGGCAGTTGTGAGCTACCATGTGGCTGCTGGAATTGAACCTGGGTCCTCTGGAAAAACAGCCAGTGCTCTTAAGCATTGAGTCATCTCTCCAGCCCCATTTAATGTTATTTAATGTAACATTTTTATTCTTTGAAAGTTTTAAACATTTATAGATTTTCATTATATCCAATACCATTCCCAAATACCCCAATAATTTTCTTCCCAATATCAAGTTGCCTTTTTAATATTATTTTAGAATACACTGAATCTAATTGGTACTGCTCCTATGCAAAGGTTTGGGATCATTTTTTGGAATATAGGCAACTACCAGCACCTACACTTCCAAAGAAAAGACTCCTCTTCCTAGAACTAAACACAGAGGTGGGGCCTGGAGAGTCCCTCTTCCATCCATTTTGGTCTTGGGCAGGTATCACACACAGCCGCTGTGAGCTGAGTACAACAGTCATGTCATAGCCAAAAGACAAAATTTTAATAATTTTAGTGTGTGGCAGCAGCAGCAGGTTGAACCTAGGGCTTTTACAGTTGACCTATTAATCCCAAGACCTCCAAGCCTATTTCCCAAACATAAGTTCTACAGACTGAAGTTTCTTGGTAAGTTTATATTCATGTTTTAAAGAATTAATGCCTGAAGAGATCTCAGATATTAACATTGATCACTCTGACAGAGGACCAGTTTGAGCCCAGCACTTCATTGGTGGTTCACAACTGTCTGTACTCCAGTACCTGGAGGACCCGTCAGTTTTCTGGATTCCCTGAATACTGGGAATGCATATAGTGCACATGCACACAGGCAGAACTGCCAAACCACAGGGGAGCTTTTCCAAAATGGAAAAAAGAAACCACTAATGTACTCTAGACTTGGAAAGCATTGTTTAGGGGAGATAACTCTTCACACACTAGTTTCTTTTGGTCATCAAGAAATTCCTTCTGGGGCAGATGGTAGTTGCTCACGTCTTTAGTCCCAGCACCTGAGGCAGAGGCAGGGAAGATCTCTATGAATTTGAGGCTAGCCTGGTCTACAAAGCAAGTTCCAGGACAGACGGAACTAAATAGTGAAATAAAAAACAAAAACAAATAGGAAAACAACAACAAAATTCCTTCTGTTTTCTCCTGGTGATTAAGACACCCCATCTCAGGTGTGTCCTGGTTGCATTCTACATAAAAAAGGTTATCTGTCTGGGCAACTCTCCTGGAAGAACTTAGTTCAGTCTTGCCATTGATGAGCTCTTTCGTCCTCTAATGTATTTTCTGTAGGTTGACGGGCTGTGTTCTCACGAGTGAGAGTTGTCTGGATCTGGCTTCTGTTCTTGTAAACAGCCCAAACCTGTGGAGCCTAGACCTCGGGAACAACAACTTAATGGATGCTGGCCTGCATATTCTATGTGATGCTTTAAAAAATCCAAACTGCCAAATTCAGAGGCTAGGGTAAGTTCGGTTTTCCATTATAAAAACACAGTCTGGTTGGTGGTTGGTGAAGATAAAGGTAATTTTGTATGTGGGGAATGGAGAGTAAATGATGCTCGAAGACAAGATAGTCTCAGAAATAAGGACCTGAATTCAGATTAACGGGCATGTATTGTGTATGCCCTTTGCTAGAGAATCTTCATTTCACCCTTTTCTTCTTAGTACCTCAGATAGGTAAATAGTAAATAATATCTCCATGTTCTGTCATTGCTCAGATATTCCAATTGTTCTTGATTATTTTTCTATATTAAATTGAAGATTTTGTTCCTGTAGGATGCCAACTTCTCAAGGAGCTTGTAGTCTCTCGTCCTTTCTAATATGCTTGTGTTCTATCAGTCCTAGGTTGTTCAATATTTTACTTTTGAGATTTGCTAGTTCAGCTTCACCTCTTTGATCTCTGAGATTATACTTTATGGTCAGGAAACCAAAATGTCAAATAACTAAAACACAAATTATGAACCATTAAAATCTAGAGTTGGAGGGCTAGTGAGTTTGGCTCATTATATAAAGGCACTTGCTGCCAAGGACCAGAGTTCAGTTCTCAGAACTCACAGAACCCAAGTTGTAGGAGAGAAACCATTCCTGAATGTTTTCCTCTCACTACCACACATGGTCTTAGGACTGTGGTATACACACACCTCCACCCATGCACAAATTTACAATAAATACATGTATAAAATATGATTAGCAGTAGAATTCAGCCTACTGTTTTTCTATACAGATCCTCTTTTAAAAGCAGAATTTAATGACTTTTTTCTCTCCTCTCTGCTTGTCAGGGATAGCTTGTCCATCAGTCATGCTTTCGCTGGTGGATGGATCTGTGGCTGCGTTTTCTATCTTCCTCCATTAGCTTGTGTGTGATCTCCTGCCTCATTAGTGCACTCTGATGAAGACAACTTTGCCACTGTGGCACCCACTAGGACAAGTCTTCCCATGTTTTTTTCAAGACCATTTTGGCTCTTCTTTTTATATTAGAACCAAATCCTTGTATTTTATGAACTAAAATCAACTTGGCTGAAATTTCTTTTACATACCTTGTATAATTTATTTTGCTAAAATGTGTTTCAATATTTCTTCTTATAAAACATTAGGTTCTAATTTCTTATACAGTCATTCAATTTTGTTTAAATTACACTAATTTCATAAAATTAGTTAAAAATATTTATCCCTTTTGTTTCTTAAAATATTTTGTAAGGCTGTATTTATTCCTTGAATTTAATAAAAATTTCTGGTGAAACTAATTTTATATTTAGGATATTGTAATTCCAGATATAAATTTTAAAATTTGTTTGGGTTTTCAGTAGTGAGTTCTTTTTGGTATATTTTATCCATTTTATTTAAATTATGTAACTTATTGGCAACTTTTAGATATTTATCTACCAAAATTCTAACTCTATATTGATCTTTTTTTCCCTTAATACTGGCAATCTGATCTTTGTATCTTTTGATTTTTTTCAAAGAATGTAACACTGATAGTCATTTTAATTTAAATATTAAGATTTATTGTTTATTTTATCATTTTTCAAAATTCTTTTTCTTTTCTTTTTTTCCAGTTTTTCGAGACAGGGTTTCTCTGTAGCTTTGAAGCTAGTTTTTGTAGACCAGGCTGGCCTCAAAAGAGCTCCAACTGCCTCTGTCTCATGAGTGCTGGGATTATGCCACCACTGCCTGACTTATTCTTCAAAATTTTAGTGGGGTGCTGATCATACAGTTTGCTTTTCTTTCCTATCACAGATATGTAAGCTAGTTTTCCTTCAAATTACTGCAATAACTTCATCCTGCACAATTATTTTATAGACAGTGTGAGGTTTTTTGCTTTGAGACAGGATCTCCCTTTTCTTGGCTGGCCTAAAACTCATCATGACCCACCTTCCACTGCTTCCCTAGTGTTGTGATTATAGGAGTGCGCCACCAAGCTTGATGAATCATAGAGAGCTCTGTTTCAGTGCTCTGTCTTAAGGTGTACTTGCTGTGATGCCCGTACCTTGTGTTATAATTAATGTGACTTTCTTTTTTCCATATTCCACTTTGCTTTTAGTTTAATCATACTTTTTTTTTTCATGTGAGCAGCAACTTCGAAACAGTTTATATGCTCAGCACCTATATGAGCTTGAAATTTTATGCCTGGGTAAATGGAGATGAAAGTGAAATTCAAATTAGTTGATTGGGAGAATATTGTGTGCAGAAGGTTATATTCAAGTTATTTTGTCAGTTCCTACATTATTATTGGCTTGAGCATGGACTCTTGATCAGGTGGTTGGATTTAATTATGTATCTTTTCTGACCTGGAGGCAAGGCAGTGAGTTTGAAATGTATGATAAATAATTATGACTATTTTTACAAAAGGTATAATTTTCTCTGTCTCTGTCTGTCTCTGTCTATCTGTCTTATCTCTCTGTCTCTGTGTGTGTCTGTGTCTCTCTGTCTCTGTCTGTCTTGATCTGTCTGTGTGTGTCTGTCTGTGGTCTGTCTCTGTCTGTCGTCTGTCTCTCTGTCTCTGTGTGCATGTGTTGCATGTGCTTGGAGTCCAAAGGAGGACTTCAAGTGTTCTCTGTATCACCCTCTACCTTATTTCCCAGAGACAGTCTGTTAGAGAAAGTCTTTCACTGAAGCTGGACCTAGGCTAGCAACTAGCCCCAGAGGGCCTCCTGTCTCTACTCTTTACCTGGAGTTACATGCCTTGCTTTTTTTATGTGAGTTCTGAGGATTAAAAATGGGATCCCCATGCTTGTATAACAAGAATTATTACCCACCATCCTGGTTGGTGGTGTTTTCATTTATATATTGTGTCAACTTGGCACAGGCTGAAAAAGGAACCTCAGTTGAGAAAATGGTCTCCATCAGATAGGCCTTTGTAGCCAAGTGTGTTGGGCATTTTCATATGTAAATATGTATATATATAATTTTATATATAATTTATTTTTATTTATGTGCGTTGATGTTGCCTGCATGTTTGCCTGCATGTGAGAATGCTGGATCCCCTGGAACTGGAGTTAGACAGTTGTGAGCTGCCATATGGGTGCTGGGAATTGAACCCCTGAGTCCTCTGGAAGATCAGCGAGTGCTCTTAAGCACTGAATCTTATTTTCTTAATGATCCATGTGGGAGGGCCTAACCTATTGTGAGTAGTACCATCCCTGGGCTAGTGACCCTGGTTTGTAGAGGAGAGCAAGCAGGTAAGCAGCATTCCCCCACAGCTTCTGCTTCACTCAGTCGCTGTTCTAATTCTGGCCTTGAGGCCCTGCCCTGACTTCCTTCAGTAGAGTGTGTAAGTTTAAGAGGAAGAATCTCTTTCCTCTTCAAATTAATTTCTTCCCCATAGTGTTTTATGACAGCAATAGGAACCCTGATTAAGACACCCACTGAACTACTTTGCTAGCCTTGGATGTGTATTCACATGAGCAACACTGTGCTTGAAGTTTTATTATTTCTTTTTTTTTTTTAAAGCACTCAGTACTAAGTTTCTAAAATCTGCTTCTGTTGATGTATTTTAGTTTATCTTTAGATCAAGATTTCAACCTCTTGGGGTTGTTGAGATAGCTCAGTGAGTAAAGGGACTTAACCAATTGTGCAGCTGGAATTTGATCCCTGCAACCACTCAGAAAGCTTCGGAGGTAGAGAATGGATTCCATAGAGATGTGTTCTCTGACCTCGCAATGTACTATGGCACATGTGCCTACACACACACACACACACACACACACACACACACACACAAAATTAAATTCAGTTATTTTATATTATGTTTGCATAATTTCAAGGACTTGTAATTATGAATTGTAATTCATGTTAGAATGGGTATCTAATCTCTAATTATGTAAGTTCCTGTAGTCCTTGAATTTACTCTAGCTATATTCATGTGTCTTATTTAATTTCTAAAATTATCTTTCAAAGTTCACAAGTCTCTTAAGTGTCCTGTGTCATGGAATAAATTCAATTTTCTTCTTGTCTCTCTTCCCTATAGATTGGAAAACTGTGGCTTAACCTCTGCTTGCTGTCATGATCTCTTAAGTCTTTTTTGTACCAACCAAAGTTTGGTACAAATGAACTTAATGAAGAACGCCCTGGGTTATGACACAATTAAAAATTTCTGTAGAGTCTTGAGGTGTCCAACGTGCAAAATGAAGTTTCTAGCGTAAGTCTTATACTTACTTGTCAGGTGGAAAATGTCATATGTTGAGGGATTCGGGTACCCATTTGTTGACTGAGGTTTCTGTCCTGCCCGGTTCCCACAGTCATTAAGTCCCAAAGAACTTACAGAGAGGTCTGCATTAATTATAAAATGATTGGCCTATTAGCTCAGGCTTTCTGTTAACTCTTATAACCTATATTAACCCATAATTCTTGTTTGTGTTAGCCACATGGCTTGGTACCTTTTTCGGTGAGGCAGTCACATCTTGCTTGCTCTGTGTCTGGCTTCCTCTCTGTCTGGGTGGGTGATGACTGCAGACTGAAACTTCCCTCTTCCCAGAATTCTTGTTTCCCTGCCTCTCCTTCCTGCCGGGCTACTGGCCAATCAGCGTTTATTTAAAATACAAGTGACAGTGACAGACACTGTCCCACAGCTCCCATTCTTTCATTTATGCCCTCAGAATCAACCTGTTACATTTTGGTAGATTGATCTGGAACTGGACTAGTTCTCCCTAGGAGAAGGCTCCCAGGGGCCCTTGTTAATTGTCATGTTCCTCTCCTGGATGACACTGCACTGTGCTCATCCCCTTCCCACTCCCCATCAATGTTAAATTCCCAACCTGAGCAAAGAAGGTTTTTGTTGCTGTATGTTTGTTTGCTTTTCTCTCCTGGCGTTCTAGAAGGTAAAACAGATGTTCATTTGTTTTCTCAGGTTGGACAGAAGGGAGATTGACAGGAAGAAAATCAAGAAGTTTTTGAACGATGTAAAAATTAACAATCCAGAATTGGTGATTAGGCCACACTATTCTGCTACAGAAAGTGGGTGCTGGTGGCAGTATTTCTGAAGAAATTGATGTGCCTTTAAAAATTAAAAAAAAAAAAAACCCAAACGCATAACTCCAAATGGTATGGTCTTTAACATGTAAGAAATATGGTCTATCCAGAGATACTGAATTGCATTTCTAATAGGGATAAGTTACACACTGTTCTGTAAAGTGTTTGCTGTCTTTCACACAGGGGGTTGAGAAAAATAAAGCAAAAGCCACAAAATGCTATAAGTGTCAAATGTTTTTTATTTGCTGTGGAGCTTAAAATCTTTGGAAGAAGTACAGAAATAAACTTGATGACCTGACTTGTTTTAGGATTACCTTTGCTGTGATGAAACACCACAAACAAAAGCTATTTGTGGAGGAAAGCGTTTATAATGACTCACCAAAAGCCATGAAGGCAGAAACCCACACAGGGCAGGAACCTGGAGGCATGGAGGCCATGGAGGGGTGGGTGCTGCTTCCTGACGTGACTCAACATGGCTTGCTTACCCTGCTTTCTTATAGAACCCAGGACCACCAGCCCAGGTATGGCACCACCCACAAAGCACTGGGCTCCCCCCCCCCCCATCAATCACTAATTAAGAAAAGGCCCAACAGCTTTGCTTACAGCCAGATCTTATGGAGGCATTTTTTTCAACTGCGGTTTCCTCCCGTCAGAGGTGGTGGGGGTAGGGGAGGACTTGACATAAAACTATACAGCACAGCACCAGAGAAGACTCACGGCGTTCATTCCCTTCACACTCCCACAGACCTGGCTTAGTTCAGAACTGTGCTCTAGCTTGTCCTACTAGGATGGCATCCACATGTGTACTGAGTACTGCCACTGTCAAAGTCACTTGTGTCTATCTTTAAAGGTAGATCTCTAAATTCCATGCTAGACTCAAATGAAAAAGAATATTGAGCTGAGGCTCTATAGGAACGAGCATTTTAAGTAACTTTAATCCCAGCTCTTGGGAGGCAGAGACAGGTGGATCGCTATGAGTTCCAGGCAAGCCTGGTCTTAGAGTAAGTTCAGGACAGCCAGGGCTGTTAGAGAAACTCTGCCTCAGAAGAAATAGTTACATGAGACCCTGTCTAACTTAACATGACATGGCAGGTGATAATTCAGGAAAGGTCTCTTTGGTGTTGAGAAAGCTCTGGAGGCCACTTGGCAAGGATGACTGGAAACTGAATCTGAGAGTCCTGCAAAATGTCTGTCTACAAAGTGAAGCCGTCTAAACTCCCTGGGTGTGCTGTCAAAGCTGAGTCTGGAGGGGGAAGTAGGAGTAACGGGCAGGGAAGGCCTGTAGAGGAGAGCCTACCTGCACCTGCCTGAGTGGGGCTGTGTGTGCCCGTGGCTAAGGGAGAGGCTGTGGAGGCTACAACCTGAGTGAGTGATAGGGCCTGTGGAGGTGGCAGCTTGGAAGCCTTGAGCAAAATGCAGACCTCGCCTGAGGGAAGCATAGAGATGGAGGGGCATGGCCTGCTCCAGGCCAGAGGAGAGCCAGTAGGTTTGCTGCAGCCTTCAATCTCTAGACTCAGAGGAAGGCTTGTGAAGGTTAGGAATGCCCCTGTAGAGCAGATGGCCCCAGCCAGGTTTCCATTGCCAGAGAGTAGGACCCTGGACAGCGCTCACAGTTTTCCACCTCAAGAATTTTAAAGGGAAACTTGCCACTCAAATCAGTCTGAAGACACTTCCCTAGAGGCTGGCAGCAGACTTGATTCCCCAAAAGCAGACACATGTTGTTCACTGGCAAAAGTTAAAGAGTTTCCATTAGTGCTCAGTAGCCGAGTGTTTAAAGCTGCTTGACAGATTTTTTTATTTTGCAAAGCAAAGTTCTCAAAAGTGCAATGTGGATGCACTTAGCTTTACTGGACTTCGTATGTAAAATGGGCAAGAAGGTAAATTGTGTGGCAGGCATTTTACAACTTTAAACACTAAATCTTAAACATAGGAAGGGCCGTTCTCTCATTGTTAGTGAACTTGAAGCCCAGGAAGGGCCATACTGCTTACATGTCTAGGTGGTTGGACCGGGAGTTCAGTCCCAGAAGAGACTAGAAGCAGAAAATCCCAGGTCATAATAGAAGGATGGAGTTTTAACTGCCCTGAGGCTTTGAACTCCCCTGATTATGGTCTTTCCCCTTTAAAAGCTCTCCCCTCCCTGGGCTCAGCACTACACTTTTCCTCACCCATCTCACTGGGATGTTGGAAAGAGGTGGTCCAAACTTGAGTTTGGGTATTAAATACCCTTATGTAATTTGCATCGGAAACCAGGCTCCATGAATTCATTTGAGGATCAGTAACTTGGGCATACTGACATAAAATTTTAAAAAAAAAATTTAAAATGACTTGTGTAGTAATCATCCATCCTCCAAAACTTGGCTTTGCATCCCTGTGAGCATCAGATAGTGAAAGCAAAATTGAAGTGATGGTGGGTGAATAGCATGGTATGCATTCCCATTCTCCAAAACACCCGCCCATAAAACCGAGGGATCTCTGTGGCTTCTCCATCGGCCTTCCTTGTGTAGGGAGGATAGAAGCATACGGATGTGAGTCAGCTCTTCATGTCCTTCTGCTTTACACAGTGTCTGAAGTACCCGTCTCTAATCTCTATCAAATTTGTACTCCTAAACCAGCATCTCTCTGTTAACTGCTGACATTATGTGATGTTAGCATGCCTCTAATTTGAAGCTCACCATTGCTTTAATGTCTTACATTTCAGTTTTCCATAGCACTCTCAGCATTTGTATATCTTTCTAGCGAGAGAACTTGGTGGACGTCAAGAACATAGTTCAGTGGCAGAGGTCTTGCTGAACATGTGTGAGGCTCTGGATTGAATCTCAAACACAAGGAAAATAAATAAAAATAAGAAGAAAGAAAAAATTCCAAGCCACGGGGTGGTGGCACAAGCCTTTAATCCCAGCACTTGGGAGGTAGAGACAGGCAGATCTTTGTGAGTTTGAGGCCAGCCTGGTCTACAAGAACTAGTTCCAGGGTAGCTAAGACTGTTACACAAAGAAACCCTGTTTCACAAAGCAAACAAAAAAAAAAACAACAACAAAGAAAAAATTCCACTTCTGGCCCAAATCATTCCTACCTACCATTATGTTCTTTGACTCCTCTCAAGGAACGGGGCATATGGACAAACTCTGTCTCCTCTACTGGCAAAAGAGTCTTTAACACTGATTTTTCTACCTCAGCAATACAAGATGAAGAGATCTAACTTTCTCCAATTTCTGCATTTATTGTAGTTATGACAGGGCAATATAGTGCAGGGTTTCTACCATCTTGTATTCTTGCTGAGCCCATTTCAGATTTAAGTAGAATTTGATCTCCTTGATGGAGACTCCCATGGAAGATTACCCACCTCTATTCTAGGACCCTAGTTCAGATGCTAACTTACCTCAGCTTCTGTTAAACTGCCTGCTTGTGCTAACCTCCTTCTCCTGCTTATGGCTTATGTTTATCTGTTAAACCACTTGCTTGTAGAAAACCTCTCTGGGTGGCAGCAGCAAAATGAGACACAAGGATGTGGTTTTTGCCTTTAAAGACCCCTTGCTCTAAATGCTTGGGACCACACTTGGGTCCCAAATACCTGAGTGTAGTTCCAATCAATTGGAATAAAGACTTTCACTTGGCTATATAAACTATGTGTGGTCCTCTCTAGCAGGCTCCCTGTGACATAATCCCCCACTCATTTGGGTCAGTTCACAGATCAGAATGTCACTTCAAACAAGTGTATAGTTATTATCCATTGGTAAAGTCTACCCACCTTTTGAAGCTACGAGTAGTTTTGCCTTTTCTTCCCCCTTTGAGGTAAGGTTGCCCAGGCTGGTTTCAGATTCCCAGGCTCAAACAATTCTCCAGCCTCCACCTTCCAAATAGACTACAGGTCTGTACCATTGTACCTAGTTCCTGTGTAAGTTCCTCTCATGGACATCAACATATTATATTTTAATGTACCTTCACAATTCCCATGGTGATGTTTTCCTTTAAGGTATCCCTTTAAAGCCAGGTATCTATTGTTCCTCTACTTAACCATATAGCCAGGCTACTGACTAGCACCATGGAAACAGTAAAAACCCATGCATAAAAGCTTTTACCATTGTTTAAATCCTTCATGACTGCTAGGAAAACAGCATTTTATTTAGACACCTTGTCTTAGTTAGGGTTTTATCGCTGTGATATGACACCACAGCATAAAATATATGCATATATAAATATATATATAAAGGAAAGCATTTAATTGGGGTCATATTGCAGTTCAGAAGTTTAGTTCTGATGTGGGAGTTATTTCTTATTAATAAAGAAACTGCCTAGGCCCCTTGATAGGCCAACCCTTAGGTGGGTGGAGTAAACAGAAGAGAATGCTGGGAGAAAGAAGCTGAGTCGAGAGAGTCACCATGATTCTCCCACGCCAGACAGATGCAGGTTAAGATCCTCCCTGGTAAGCCACTTCATGGGCTACACAGTATATTAGAAATGGGTTAGATTAATATGTAAGAGCTAGCCAATAAGAGGCTAGAACTAGCCGGGCCAGGCAGTGTTTAAAAAAATACAGTTTCCGTATAATTATTTCGGGGCATAACCTAGCCATGCGGGAGGCTGGGTGCCGGGACGGAGCCCTGCCGCTCCTAATGCCCAACGTGATGGGATAAATCCACTTAAAAACCTGGGAGAGCTTAATTTAAAACAGAGGAAAAACAGTTTAACACAGAGTTTTGCTCTCTGTTGGTGGCGTGCCATAGAGAAATTTCCTGATTCAGCAACAGCAGCAGAAAAAAAACTGCGTCATTTTAAAGTGCACTTCCTGGGGCTGTGCTACCAGCGTGAACTCTGGCTTTAAAGCATTTCAAGGCTTTTATGGGACTGGATGTTTGTGTTCCCACTTGAGATCAGAAGGAGAGTGCTCTGAGGCCATGCTGATGGCTCAGTGCTCCCCGCCTGCACCTGGGCAGAAGGCAGAATCAGGCTTAGGCAGGCTGAAGAGCATGGCGGATTCCTGCGGCCATACAGAGACACGTTTTCAGACTGCGCAGTGCTCTGCGTGTCAGATTTGACTGTAACTTGGATGAAAAGAGTTTCTGTGCTGCACACTCAGTCTCAGAATTAAACTACTGATTGCGGCTCCAATGTGGACTGCTGTGTACCTGGAACTGTGTGGCTCAGGGGCACCAAATGGATCTGAGGCAGGAGCGGCTGCTCCAGGCTGAACTGTGCTGACCTCAGGCAGGAACTACCGTAATTGCCATAATAACAGTGCAGTTAAGGTTTAGACTGGGCAGGACACAGGCAGTACCGTATTACCTGTACATGGTGCAACTTAAGTTTTTAAGAAGTGCTTAACATTTTAAGAAATGCTCCTGAATAGTGAAAAAATTACAGATTCACAGTAAAACAGATTCAGACATAAAAGACCTTTATGGATCACATTGTTGGATGAATGTAC
>NW_026068304.1:252330-287604 GCF_014885135.2 Alexandromys fortis
CCATGATTCTCCCACGCCAGACAGATGCAGGTTAAGATCCTCCCTGGTAAGCCACTTCATGGGCTACACAGAATATTAGAAATGGGTTAGATTAATATGTAAGAGCTAGCCAATAAGAAACTGGAACTAGCCGGGCCAGGCAGTGTTTAAAAAAATACAGTTTCCGTATAATTATTTCGGGGCATAACCTAGCCATGCGGGCGGCCGGGTGCTGGGGACGCAGCCCTGCCGCTCCTAATGCAACATAGTTCATTGTCAGCATTGAAGCGAAGCATGGTGGCATGCAAGCAGACATGGTACTGGAGAGGGAACCCAGAGTTCTACATCTGGATCAGCAGGTAGGAGGAAGAGAATGTGACTTGAGCTTTGAAACCTCAAAGCCCACCCCCAGGGACACACATGCTCTAACAAGGCCACACCTTCCAATAAACCCATGGGGGAGGGCATTTTCATTCAAACCACAGAGCACCTTTCTTTAAACACAGTGATGGCTCTCCAAGCAGGATGCTGTCCATTAGTCTTAGAACTCCTAAATATAACTATACAACTCTTTACTGGTCAATTGAGTTCTGTGTACAAGGCACTGATCATACAATACAATCTATCATTATTTTATACTATTCCAAAATCAGTTCTAAGGGAAAAGAGCCTTCTTGATAAGCCTACTAAGTAAGTATGTTTTCCTTCAGTTCCATATTCCTACTGCAACCTAGTAAGGATGAATATATATTTATAATTGCCAAGCACGATATCTATATCTATATTTATATCTATGGTTAACTGCCTGCTTGTGCAAACCTACAAACACACACACACACACACACACACACACACACACACACACACACACACACACACACACGGTGCCCAGCAGTTAGAATGCCCACACAAGATCTGTCTTTTGAATATGCTTGGTTTATTCACACAATCACTCCTTATAATACCATGCTAGTAAAATAGTTAAATGTAGTTAAACAGACATCTCACCAAGAAGGGAACAGTTAGTTGGGCAGAAAACAATACTGCAGGGATCTTCTCAGGTAAGGATGTTTCAGAAGCTTGGCAGGCTCAACCCATGTCCACTGTGAAGTCTTTCGACTGTGTCGGGCTGGGAGGATGGCGCTAGTAGCTGTCCAGGAGGTCTCTGAGAATATCAGCCAAAGGCTAATGCTGACAAGTCGGCACGTGTGAGTTCAGCAATGGCGCTAAAAGTGCAAGGGTCACCAAAGTCAGGGCCACACAGAGGCCAGTCTCAAAGCCTCCTTGCCAGTGGACTGGGAAACCACGTTTGGGAAATATGGCAATTTGGTCCAGTTTTTCTAGTATTTCAATTGGCTGTGGCTGTACTAACAAATCAACACCACCTAGGGGTTAGTTCATTAGCATATCAAGACTTGTTTTGGGATTTAGATAGTATCTGATAGTATCTAATGGACCTGGTGGCAGGTCCATTAACAGGACAGAGCTTGCCAGGGACAGGACTGGGGGCAGGGTGCTTATCTCCAAGTCTGTCTGAGCTGGTTGGCTTTAAGCACCAATCTTACAGGCTTTACATTATTCTAAATCACACAAAAATGGTTTTCACTAATGTTCCTATCAATTCTGTTCTACTTTTAAAAACTTACCACTTCTGTCTTCCATGGAATTGAGCTCAATTTATGTAGTTTAAACTTAAATCTGTGCTTCCCTAACGAGCATAAAGACCTTGACGATTCTTGAAACTCCAATAATGCTATCACTCAAATCTGTTAGGCAAGTCTTCCGTCTCTAGGCTGTTTGGCCTCTGAGTCCAACTCCTGAGCCAGTGTTCTTGAAGAGGAGAGAGCAGTTTTTGATCTTTAAATTTTCAGTACACTCTTGAGGTATGAATAAATCTGCCCTGTACCATTAGAAAATTATATTGTAACATGCCATTAGGGAAGGAGAGCTACCTCTTTCTTTCACAATCTTCTAGGCTATAACCGTGACCACTTTGGCCCTAAAAGAATCAGTTTGCTTTCTTTTTCACTAAACTTCTAGTAAAGACTACTGAATTGCAATGACCCCTTTCAGGCTACTGAGACATCCAAACTAATCTAAGAGGAGCCTTAGAACAAAAGAGAGCAAAAGTTCCAGGCACAAGGGGCTCTCCTCTTTCCCTGACATGAGTAAAGTCTAGAAGAAACTCAATTCTGATCCCTTCCTACTCCTCAGGAACACAAAAGTTCTCATGTTCTTATTGCTGGTTTGGCTAAGTGGTCAGCTTCCACACTGAACCCATCCAGGTCCCACCAGCATTTACATGGTTAGCATAAACCCAGCTCTCTTAGTTACCATTGCATTGTTGTCAAGAGATACCATCCAAGGCAACTTATAGAGGAGAGCATTTAACTGGGTGCTTGCTTACAGTGTCCAAGGGTTAGTCCATTATCATAGGAGTGAGAAGTGTGGTGGCAGGCAGCAGGCAGCAGGCAGCAGGCAGCAGGCAGCAGGCAGCAGGCAGCAGGCAGCAGGCAGCAGGCAGCAGGCAGCAGGCAGCAGGCAGCAGGCAGCAGGCAGCAGGCAGCAGGCAGCAGGCAGCAGGCAGCAGGCAGCAGGCAGCAGGCAGCAGGCATGGTGCTAGAGAGGTGACAGTTACATTGTGATCCTCAGGCTGCAGACAGGGAAAGGGAGAGACTGGGCATGGCATGGGCTTTTGAAACTTAAAACCCTATGCCCAGTGATGGGACTGTTCCAAACAATGTCACACCTTTTAACCATTCTCAAATAGTTCCTGATGAGTACGCATATAATATTCTATGGGGCCATTCTCATTAAAACCACCATACCAGTTATGGGCAAAACTCATTGGCGGTAGATGAAAAAATAGTGACTCCAGTTGTGAGGAAGGAAGGCACCAGGTGAGAGTTTCAGTGAGAGAAATGTTAGGCATCTTGATGTGTGGATCATGGTTACATGAATACACACATGAAAGATTAAGCAATAAGCGTAATACTTAGTAAGCAAATTTATAAACTTAGACAAGATTAAGAGAAAATAGAATAAAAATAGAAAGCATAACTTTTTCCACTGCTGAGGAAAAATAAAGACAAATCAGCCTATAAGAAAAGTAAGAGAAAAGGAGGAAAAAAAAGATAATTATGGTTAGTACAAAGCACATTACAACTGGCAAGAAGAAATGTAAAACCCACTTTACTGTATACATGAGACCAAACAGACTAAGGTGAACAAACAAACAAACAAACCCAGCAGAATGTGTCAAAACAAGAAACGGGGTAAATCCAAACCATGAGTCCCTCTCACTGGTACTTCAGCTATCAACACTTCCTTCCCCTCCCGGCAAACGCAAAAATGAAGAGAAAAAAAAAAATGAAGCGAGCCCTCTCATATTATTACTAAACTTTTTATACAAATTTCGTTCTAAATCTTCTAAACGACTACGAATTTCATCTTCCAGGGTTTTTTATTTGTTTGCTTGCTTTTGAAAACCATTTTGGTAACTAGGTTTGGAATGCCTTCGAATTCTTCTCACTAAGAGCAGTGGAACTTCATTTCCCTCCTCTAACGGCTTCTCGGTCCGCCGCGGTTCAGGGACTGAGCCCCCTCCACGAAGCCAGGGCCAGCGAGAGGCTCCCAACCGGGTTTCCGCCTCCCCGCGACAGCCGCTTGAGGAGCAGAGCAGCCGACCAATCACATCCAGGAGCGCACTTTCCCCGCCCCCCCCGGCTGGGGGCCCGCCCGCCCACCCTCCCGCCTGCGCACTGAGCCACCCGACCGGTAGGAAGCGGCGTCGACCCGTGGGCGAGCCGAGCCAGAGCCTCGCCGCGACTCCAGCGTCTCCCGCGTCCCGCCCTCCAGCTCCACGGCCTCGCCACCGCCGCCATGGTCGAAGCCGACCGTCCGGGGAAGCTCTTCATTGGAGGGCTCAACCTGGAAACCGACGAGAAAGCCCTCGAGGCGGCCTTCGGCAAGTACGGCCGCATCATCGAGGTGCTCCTGATGAAGGACCGGGAAACCTCCAAGTCCAGAGGCTTCGCCTTCGTCACCTTCGAGAACCCCGCGGACGCCAAGGCCGCCGCCCGCGACATGAACGGCAAGTCCCTGGATGGTAAGGCCATCAAGGTGGCCCAGGCCACCAAGCCGGTGTTCGAGAGCGGCCGGCGCGGGCCCCCGCCCCCCCACAGCCGCGGCCGCCCGAGGGGCCTGCGCGGGAGCCGCGGCGGCGGCGGCGGCGGCCCGCGGCGCCCTCCGTCCCGGGGCGGGTCGGCCGACGAAGGCGGCTACGCGGGGGATTTCGACCTGCGCCCCGCGCGGGCCCCGCTGCCGCTGAAGCGCGGGCCGCCGCCGCGCCGGGCCGGGCCCCCGCCCAAGAGAGCCGCGCCGTCGGGCCCGGCGCGCAGCGGCGCGGGCGTCCGCGGCCGGGCCCCGGGCTCGCGGGGCCGAGACGGCTACGGAGGCCCCCCGCGCCGGGAGCTGCCGCCGCCGCGCCGCGACCCGTACCTGGGCCCGCGCGACGACGGCTACTCGCCCCGGGAGAGCTACTCGAGCCGCGACTACGCGCGCGACCCGCGCGACTTCGCGCCCTCGCCGCGCGACTACAGCTACCGCGACTATGGCCACTCGAGCGCGCGCGACGAATGCCCTTCCAGGGGCTACTGCGAGCGCGACGGCTACGGGGGCCGCGAGCGCGACTACGCTGAGCACCCGAGCGGAGGCTCCTACCGAGACCCCTTCGACGGCTACGGGGACCCGCGGGGCGCCGGGCCTGCCCGAGGCCCGCCGCCATCTTACGGCGGAGGCCGCTACGAAGAGTACCGCGGCTGCTCGCCCGACGGCTACGGCGGCCGCGACAGCTACCGCAGCGAGCGCTACTCGAGTGGCCGCGAGCGCGTGGGCAGGCCGGAGCGTGGGCTGCCGCCGTCTGTGGAACGAAGCTGCCCGACCCCGCGCGACTCGTACAGCCGCTCGGGCCGCCGGGCGCCCCCCAGGGGCGGAGGCCGAGTGGGAAGCCGCCTGGAGCGAGGTGGAGGTCGGAGCAGGTACTGAGCCCCCCGGACTGGGACTCGGACTCAGGACTCACGTCCAAGTCAAGAAAAGAAGAATTCGTTTCCTGGTAACTCACCCAAGGACTAGGACTAAGAAGAATCGTTTTCCTTATTTTTACCGTTTTAAGATTTTTTTCCCCCCATGTTAACTACCTCTGCATTTTTATGCTTTTGAGAGGCAAAAAAAAAAAAAAAAAAAAGTTAAAACTCGTTTAATTTCATTTTGGAATTGTTAAACGTTTCAACAAGCTCATGTTAAAAGTCTGACTTGAACCTGAGTAGTAGTCTTCCTTGTCGTTCAAAGTAGTTCTCGTAAAGGCTTCTTCCTTCCAAATTTGCCTGATAAAGGAGGCAAGTGGTTCTAAGGTGTTTTCACAGAAATCTTGGCCACCTAAAGTGGAAAAAGGATCATGCTCCCCTTTCAGACCAAACTGGGATTCGGGGAGAAAGAGTTGGGGGGAAAGTGGTGTTCGCCACTGGATTTCAAAGTGTCTTTCAAACCCCATCTCTGTTCCCAGCACTAAAAGCAAACCAAACTGCGGCAGCCAAGCCACTTAGACCAGATGCTGGGTAAAGAAGGTGCCATTCGCTCAATGCTCAATGAGTTTAAAGCAAATGGATGCTGACCTTTATTTTAATTTTTTTTTGACTATTTTTGCCTTTTCTTTGGGGGTCTGCAGACTCTCCTGTCACCTCACTCCCCAAAATAGCATTTGCATGACTTGAACAGCGATGGAATACTAAATTTAAAATTTGGCAAACCAACCTCAAAGCTGAAAAACAAAACAGCTCAAAATTATCAATTGATAGTGTTTATTTTTACCATTAATTACATACACATTATTAAGAAATAAGTGTGCTAATGGTGGATTTGGGAATCGTGATGATTTCCATTCCTAACTCTGAGGTACTGGTTCAGGTGGAGAAAATTGGGCTTCTTACCCTGGGGTGAAGCCTCTCAGGAAGAGGTCAGAGAATTCCTGAATGATTGCATTTCAACATCTGAGAATCTCAAATGCTTTGAAGGGACAGGGTCAACTGTCTGAAAAAGGCAAAGGGTTTGGTGAGTGTTGCCCACTGAAAAGGGGGGTTTGGGCAGAGAAAGACCAGAGAGGCTTCTTTCAAGATACTTCAGGAGAGACATAAGTCTCCTTTTCACCCTAAACTCAGGTCAAGAAATAACTTGTGGAATTCCCCTGCTTGAGTAAGAAAAAAGGTGTAAAACTTATTTTCAGTGTAATTGCTCAAGGAAACGGACACAAGAACAGCTGCAACAAAAAAATAGAGTTCTGAGTGCAACACACACAACCTTAGAGAATGTTTTTTTTTTGACAATGTAGTAGATGAATTAAAGGATATGCCATATAGTTGCCCAGAAGATGAATTATAGCAAATAGAATTTTTAAATGCAGGAATTATTCTAGCAAAACTAAGATTTTTATGGGGAAATTATTTATTAAAGAACAAAAGAAGAACTAAGCAAATGGAAATTTCATGTTTCCTCATGATTGAGAAGACTTACCATAGCTTCTCAATCGTGCCAAATTAACTTGAAAAAGCAATGCAACTTCAACTGAAGTCACAATGTATTTTTTCATAGCTCCCCTCCCCTCCTTAATAACACCATTGATTGCTGATCAGTTGTGATGCAATATTAATAATTGGCAAGCTAAACCCAAAATAAAACAGTAGCTTTATTTCATCAACAAATTATGAAGGAACTCTAAGATAACGGATGATATAACTAATCTTAAAGTTTACATGGCGGAACAAAGAGCACGAAGAACCAAAACAGTATTGAGGAAAAGTATTAGGAGATATCAAGATTTATTACAAAGCTCTAACAATCTAAACCGTATATTAACAACAGACAAGAATAGACCAGTAGACCAAAACCAGGAGCCTAGAAACAGTTCCACTTACAGATACAAGCATTGTTATATGATAGAAGTAGCTTTAAAAGTCAGTGGTGAAAGGATGGACATTTTAAAAATGACTTGATTTGCAAATGATAAAGTCAGATTCTTTAACTCACACCATACACAGAAATAATGTTCTAGATGGTTTGGAAACAATTCTGAAGAGGAAAACTGAAGGAAAATTAAATGCATTCACCATAGGTGGGTAGAGAATTCTCCTTAAAGACAAAAGTACAAACCTACAAGGAAAATGTTGATACAATTTCCACACTATTATTTGTGATAAAAGGTACTATTAACAGTGAAATATCAAATAAATTGGAAGCATGTTGAAGTAACTTTTAAAAGAATGCTTTGCAAGTCACTTTCTAAAAAATGACAAGAAGTAAGTGAGCAAAAGGACTCTTACTTTTCCTGGTAGGTGTAGAAGTTGATACAGATTCTTTGGAAGTAAATTGACAGTGCCTGGTAAAGCTGAAAGGTGTGTACTTCATGATCCAGAAATGTCAAGAAAAGACCCTAGAAAATGCACAGGTACACAAAGAGTTGCGCACAAAGCTGGCCTTTTAGAGCTCTCTGGTGTGTTTAAAGGGTGTGAACAGCTTAGCAGGAACAGTTCACCCAGCGAATGAAGGTCCACCCAGAAAGCTAAGGTGAATTGACCAGATTCAGTGATCAACGTGGGTAAGTATAAAGTATGTGGTAGAAGGGGGATATTGTATAAATGTAAATTGTATAAATATACAAAATCAAAAAGCATTTTAGGAGCGATAACATAGGATAGGGATATTTAGTTTGAGGAGGAGGAGATGGGAAGAGGAGTAAGTTTTAGGTGTATCTTATGCTCTATGCTTTTTTTTTTTTTTTCTGAATGATAGATTTTACTGGGCATGGTATCCCTTGAGGTGGAGGCAGAGGATTATGAGCTGAGTACACCCTAGTTTTATATGTGAGACCTTTTCTCAAAACTAAATTTTTAAGAATTAAAATATATGGGGAAGTGGAGAGAATATGGAAGAAGTTGCAGGGTGGGGATCATGATCAGAATATAGTGTATGAGAAACTATATATTTCCAATTTAAAAGTAAAAACCTGGGCAGTGGTGGTGCATGCCTTTAATCCTAGCACTTGGTAGACAGGCTGAGGCAAGCAGCTTTCAGTGAGTTTGAGGCCAGCCTGGTCTACAGAGAGTTGCAGGACAGGATAGTGTTATACAGAGAAACCTTGCCTCTAAAAGCCAAGAAAAAAAAAACTAAATTATTTCTATGGTTTATATTTAACACAGTTTCACAGTAAAAATTTTATATAAAAATTAGAGGTTTGCACAGTACATGGTGTATAACCAAACAATAAAATGTCACTCATTTTTACAGCGATGTGCCTTTGTTCTCATGTTAAAGGTGATGCACTTGACTAAGTGTCTAGAAACTTTCCAAACTGACTTAGAGCTAGTTTATGATTATCTCAGCTATAATTTCCATATCTGAATTCCAAATCTTAGGAAGTTGCAGGTGTCCCCCCCCCAGGGCTTAGTTTTATCTTTTGAGATGGTATCTTCCGTCCTACAGTTGCTCAGGCTCTCTAGTAGCTAAGGAGGACCTTGAATTCTTTGTCACTATCTCCTTGGTGCTTACGACTCCTAGGTGCTTAGACTGTAGGCTGACGCCCCAGTCTAGGTCCAGACTTGTTCTGGAAGCAGTGAAAAACTTGTGCAATTAACATCACATACTGAATAGTAATCTTAATGTTGAAAACATTTTAAACTAGCTGGGGCCCTTGTAACATTTCTTTATATGGTTCCCAAACCCACCTTCCTTTTAGCTTCTATTTGAAAAGCAATGTGATTTTCATTTTCTTAATAATATTCCCTTTTCGGGGACAACGACTCTGCTCTCAGTGTTTTCCTCCTTAGGGCAGATGTAGCAGTCATCAAGCAGAGTCAGCCTACATTGCATACACACATTCCCTGTGGAGGTAAAAAAAAGTTTTTAGAATCTGCCTGATGCATATGCAGTGATACTGATTCTAAAGACAATTTCTATCCCAGGATAGCCCTTCTAAGACTTTTTTTTTTTTTTTTTCTGAGACAGGGTTTCTCTGTGTAACAGCCCTGGCTGTCCCAGAACTCAACTTTGTAGACCAGGCTGACCTTGAACTCACAGAGATCAACCTGCCTCTGCCTTCTGAGTGCTGGAACTAAAGGCCTGCACCACCACTGCCTGTCATATTTTTAAAAGACCCAGCAATAAATATGTATAGATAATGTGGAACATCATTATCGAGCATAAAACTTAACTCTAGAGGAGCTGCAGTGCAGCAACGACCCCATGAGCTGAAGAGACCTGTTGGAATGTTTTGGGGGTGGTGCAGGGGAACAGCAATACAGCTTCCCCCTTTTGCCCTTGGAGACAACATTTGATCACAGGTGCCATCCTCAGTCTGGAGTTTTCCCCTACATCAACTTTCAGTATTGGGACCACACTAACATAGCTGTGAGCAACTGGTTAAAACAGTAGAATGAGTTAAATTGTCTTAAAAAGCGGGCCTAACAATTTTCCTATTAAACTTTACAAAAAGTCTTCTAGGAGGCCAGTCTGCCGGGAAGTCATTCTGGAGAAAGTAATCCTTAGCCAGGCAGTCTTAAACAAAATACCAGTTGAGCTTCTGACCTATGGTTTCATGTAGTCCAGGCAGGCCCCAAACTCTGCATTGTATCTAAGAATGATCTTGAGCTCTGGAGCTTTTTGATTCTTCCCTCCAAGTGGTGGGATTACAGGCATGTGCCACCACCCACAGTGCTGGAGATTGAAGGCAGGGCTTTGTGCATGCCGGGCTGGCACGCTACCACTGAGTTAACATTCGCAGCCATAACTTAATCCTTAGATTCAGAAGGGATTTTAGGCTGATTAAATTATACAAATGCATGCAAATTTAATTATGCTACAGTTAACTATGAGGTAGTAGCAGTAAGAGATTGGCACAGGACACCAGAAAATGCAACCTTAAAGAGATAATAACCAAAATATGATCTAAGATGAGTGCCAGGTTGCTATGAGAATAAATTTTAAAGGTAGGACATAGGAAATTTTCTTACTGCTTTTCTTGCGCACTGAATAAGAGTAATTTTGCTTAGAGATGAAGCTAAAGGAAATGCATATAAATCAGTAAAATTAATTAAGGGCATACCTTGAGGTTGATTACCAGAAAAGCAGAAATGAGGAATGCCAAAATATAAATTAACAAATGAGGGCCAATGAGAAAAAGGGAATGGAAGCAGGCAGGGTAGCACATACCTGTGTCCTCAGCACTCTGGCAGAAGGCAGGTGTGGCAATCTCAGTTTGCACTTGAGTGTCTTATCGCTGGCACCTGAACTATGGACCAGAGGAAGACGAGGTGGAGAACTGTCATGTGCAGTAAGGGCTACATTTTCAGTTTGAAATTGCCCTATTGGCTGAAAAAGCTGAGTAGTTAAGTGTGCTGACAGCAAACAAGGTTACCCTATAAGAGTAGTCCACTAGATGTCACCAAAAGCTCAGCAGTTCCTGCTATGCACCTGTACCGTAGCATTGGGGACAGGGCCTGAAGCATATGCCTGATGGTGCTGATGCCTTCCTTCTAGATCGGATGAGATGAAATGAAGGCAAGTGGGCATCTTCAACTCTCCTGAGGTGAGTACTGGATAACTTGAAAATCAGAAATAGATCCAAGTACATATAAATACTAACGTTGATAGGGAAAGATGGGGAATTTATGCTAATTAAATTGGGTAACTACTTTGAAAAAAATCATATGTAAAGTGCATATAATTATATCATTGTTTGCCAAAATAAGTTCCAGGTCTACTAAGTTTTACTTTAGTTAGGAATCTCTTACAGGTTTAAGGAACTGTTTTTAAAATTACATTTATTTAGTGTGAACACATGTACATGCCATGCCTGTGGACGTCAGAAGACAGCTTGTGGGAATCAGTACTCCTTCCATCTGGTACTGGGGATTAAACTTAGGTCATCAGGCTTGATAGCAAGTACCTTTCTTTACATGCTGAGCCATCTTAACCCTACGGGATTTTTCTTCTTATATGACAACATTTATTATCATAATCATTTTTCTTTTTCAAAGTGTTTTAAAATTCATTCTTTGAGAGTTTGATACAACATGTTTTGATTGCATTTAGCCCAGTACCTAAAGTCTTCCTTGACCTTCCTCTTCCTTGCCCGGTGTTGTGTCCTTTTGTTTTTTAAATCTTTCAAGACGAAGTTTAGTAACATTATAAAGCATTCACATTTTAATGCTAACCACCATTTATTCATTTATAAAACTATTTCATCTTGAAAAAATTATTTTCTTAAATGTAAAAAAAAACCAAAAGTTGAGAAGACACAGGTATAGTTTTATGTAATCAAATTTTGTAATCCAACAGGAGAGGGAAATGAAAGTTTTATACTAACATATTTCTATATAAAATTTAAAACTCTCCATTTACTTAAGTTCACTAAACTTCTCATTATGTGAATATCCTATTTTTATTAATTAAATTTATGTATTATTTTACATTTTGACCACAGTTTCCCTTCCCTCTTATCCCATTTCCTTCTCGCCCATTCTCTCCCTCCCCCACTCTGTTCCCAACCCCAATCCACTCCTCCTCTGTTTCTATTCATAAAGGGACAGGCTTCCCATGGATATCAACAAAACATGGAACATCAAGTTGTAGTAAGGCTAAGTACCTCCCCATGTATTAAAGCTGGACAAGGAAATCCAATATGAGGAATAAGTATCCAAAAGCTAACCAAAGCTTTGGGGACATCCCCTGCTCCCACTGTTGGGAATCCCAGAAGCAGACCAAGCTACACAACTATTATATATTTTTATATATGGCATATATAGAGCTGGGGCTTGATTGCCCCCATGAGGGCTTTCTGGTTGTCCAGACTCTGAGCTCCTTTGAGCTCAGGTTAATTGGTCTGTGGGTTTTCTTGTGATGACCTTGACCCCTCTGACTCCTAAAATCCGTCCTCCCTCTCTGGAGCACTGTTACCTGAGCTCGACCTTATGTTTGGCTGTGGGTCTTTGCATCAGTTTCCATCAGTTTCTGGATAAACCCCTCTGATGACAGTTGGGGTTTGCGCCAATCTGGTCACAGGAGATGGCGAGTTCAGCTACCTATCCACTATTGCTGGGAGTCTACGCTGGTTTCATTTTTGCAGATCCCTGGGAGTTTTCCTTGCACTAGATTTCTACCTGACCTCAAAATGCACCCCCTTTCCCAGTCATCTCCCTCAGACTCCCTGACCAGTCCATCCACCCGACCTAATCTGTCATGTTCCCATCCCTACCCACCCCAAGTTCACCCACAATATCTTTTCTATTTCCCCTTCCCAGGAAGATCCAGGTATCCACTCTTGAACCCTCCTTGTTAACCTAAACTCTCTAGGTCTGTGGGTAATAGCGTAGTTATCCTTTACAGCTAATATCTGCTTATAAGTGAGTACATACTATATTCCTCTTTCTTGGTCAAGGTTATATCACTCAGGATGATTTTTTTCTAGTTCCATCCATTTGCCTTCAAATATCAGGATGTCATTGTTTTTAACAGCTGAGTCATACTCCACTGTGTAAGTGTACCATATTTTTTAGGCATTTCTTCAGTTGAAGGACATCTAGGTCATTTCCAGTTTCTTACTATTACAAATAAAGTCACTATGAACATAGCTGAGGAAGTGTCCTTGTGGTATGGTTGACCATTCTTTGGGTATATGCCCAAGAGTAATATAGCTGGGTCTTGAGTTAGATTGATTCCCAATCTTCTAAGAAACTGCCATATTTATTTTCAAAGTGGCTGATACGTTTGCATTTTTGCCAGCAATTGAGGAGTGTTCTCTGGCTCCACATCCTCTCCTGCATAAGTTGTCGTATGTGTTTTTGGTGAATATCATATTTTTTTAATTTTATTTTTTTATTAAAAATTTCCATCTCCTCCCATTTCCCTCCGTCTCCCTCCACTCCCCCTCCCCCTCCCTCTCCAGTCCTAAGAGAAGGCAGGGTACCCTGCCCTGTGGGAAGTCCAAGGCCCTCCCCCCTCCATCCAGGTCTTGGAAGGTGTGCATCCAAACAGACTAGAATTCCCAAAAGCCAGTACATGCAGTAGAATCAAATCCCAGTGCCATTATCATTGGCTTCTCAGTGAGCCCCCATTGTCAGCCACATCCAGAGAGTTCGGTTTGATCACGTGCTCATTCAGTCCCAGTCCAGCTGGCCTTGGTGAGCTCCCATTACATCAGTCACACTGTCTCGGTGGACGCACCCCTCACGGAACCCAGACCCAAAAAGATGAATATGGTATGTACTCACTCATTAATCAATTCTAGCCATAAACAAAGGACATTGAGCCTATAGTTCATGATCCTAGAGAAGCTAAATAATAAGGTGAACCCAAAGAAAAACATATTTATCCTCCTGGAAATTGGAAGTAGACAAGATCGTTGGGCAAAACTTGGGAGCATGGGGGGGAAGGGGAGAGGGGAAGAGAGAAGGGAGAAGGGGAGGATTGGGGAGAGCTTGGGGGAGTGGGATGGTTGAGATGGAGGAAAGGTGGATATGGGAGGAGGCAAGAAGATAATTAAGGGAGCCATTTTAGGTTGGCTCTAGAGGGGTTCCCATGTGTCCAAGGGGATGACCCTTGGACAGCAGAGGAGAGGGTGCCTGAACTGGCCTTGTTCCATAGCCACACTGATGAATATCTTGAACCTTCCTCTGGTAATGGATGGAGACAGAGACAGAGAGGCCCACATCGGCACACTGGACTGAGCCCCGAAGGTGCAGATGAAGAGCAGAAGGAGGGAGAAGATGAGCATGGAGTATCATATTTTTTAAAGGTATTTTTGTTGTTTGTTTTAATTCTATGCATAAGGTTTGCCTGTATCTTTCTTTGTTAGTGCACCATGTGCATGCAGTACACATGGGAGCCAGAAGAGGGCTTCGGATACCTGCGACTAGAATCACAGATGATTGTGAGCTACCACATGGGTGCTGGGAATTGGACCCAGGTCCTCTGGAAAAGCAGCCAGTGCACTAAACCACTGAGCAATCTCTCCAGTGTCCTAATATATTCACTTCTATCTGGCTATAAGACTGTTCTTTTTGGTATTTTTTGTTTGGTTGGTTTTTACAAAATCATGTACCTTTGCTGGCTCAACTAGGGACTGTGGACGGATCTCCTACACTTGCTATACTATATCCCTGTAACAGGCCTTTTCAGAGCCAAGTAGCTTATTTCTTTAGAGCCAGCAAGATGGACTCTTTTTTTTCTCGTCTGTTAATGCAGTCTTCTCTGACCATATTATACCAGTCTTTACAATACTAACATAGTTATTTCCTATTTTATACAAGTTCACCATGAATGTTCCCATCCAAGTCATGTTTATCATATGGAAAAAACACAAAATTTGAGTGGTGATTTGATACTAAAACTTTGGTTGAGGATCAGAATTTTATGAGGATTTTCTACATTATATATAAGTGATCATTTTTTTTTTTGAAACAGGGTCTCATTTATCCCAAGCTATCCATGAACTCCCTGTGTAGCTGAGTATATCCTTGAACTTCTGATGATCTTGTTTCCACCTCTAGAGGGCTGGAATTACAGACGTGCCCCCACCACACCTGGTTTTATGCAGCACTGGGAATCAAACTCTGCTTTGTACATAGAAGACAAGCATTCTGCCAACTAAGGTACATGCCCAGAATTTATCTGCATGTTGGTTTCCTGGCCACCTAGACTCAAATAATCACACAGAAACTATTAATTACAATACTGCTTTTTGATGGCTCAGGCATATTTCTAGCTAGCTCTTACATCTTAACTAGCCCAGTTTCTATTATTTTATATTTTATCGTGAGGTTTGTGGTTTACCTGTAAGGTGGTGTCTTTCTCCTTTGACAGCTACCTGGTGTCTTCCTGACTCTACCTCCTTTCTCCCTGCATTCAGTTTAGTTTTCCCACCTAGCTCTATTCTGCCCTGCTGTAGGCCAAAGTAGTTTCTTTATTAATCAATGATAGTAAAATATATTCACAGCATACAGAGGGGAATCCCACATCAATGATGTGCAAATTCACACTACAGTATCACTACAATGAAGCTGCTCAGCGGCTTGGGATATAGCTCAACTGGTAGAGCTCATGCGTAGCATATGTATGACCCTGGGGTTCAATCCCCTATAACGCGTTAACCTGGGGTGGTAGCATTCTGTCTAGTTCCAGCACGTGAGAGCTGTTGAGAGGATTAGGAGTTAAGATTGTGCTTACCACATAATGGACTCAAGGCCAGCCTGGGGTAAAGGAGACTTTGTTCCAGAAAGGTGGGTCTTTTATGCTTAGTATAAAGAAAAAGTACTAATGGAAATTAGGCAACAATTTTGTCCCTTTAAACCTATAATTTTCAGTTTGAGAAATGAGAGACTTGGGGACTAAAATCATTTTGATTTGTATGATTTCTAGATTTCCTTCCTGGCCCCCCTATTAGAAATAACTAATATTTGTGAGCAATTTCTTTGAGCAAACAATGAGAAAATACGTAGTTTAGTGTTTACAATGACTCTAAAATAGCCATCATTTTTATACCTACGTTACAGATAAGATTTAGGCCCAGAGAAGTATTTCCCCAGGACTGAAATAGTGTTATTTTAGTAAACTATTGATGTCAGTCAGAATAATTGATCTCTAGAGCCTGGAGATTTACTTGGCTATTCCATCAGAAGGCGCCTGTGCTGGAGCAGTCATGCCATGTATTTTGGGGGAGAGTGTCATGTTGTTTGAGGCTGCATGTGTACTCTAAGCTCGCTGACCTGTGAGTTTCTATGTCATTCCCCTGTCTTTACTCCCTACCAACTGTAGGTGTGCTGGATTTTAGATCAGCTACTTTGTCTGTCTTTTTATATGGATTCCACAGATCTAAGGTCAAGCAGGCTGTCAAGTACTTTTACCTGTTGAGCTACTTCACTGACCCTGGCCTCTACTTGATTATGTTTACCATGAACAACTTTTTCATGGCTTTTGTCTTGTCAGCATGGTAGTAGTTTAGACTACGAAATCTCACAATAAATCTTGAATTGAAGCTGAGATGTTTAAAGCTACAGTGAATCAGTTTGTAGACTGCTTGACTGCCATTGCACAGAGTCTGGGGTTCCATAACTTGCACTGTACAAGTTTGGTGACAGATGCCTGTAAACCTAGCACTCCACTACATAATAAGCTTGAGGCTAGCCTCTGGGATACCTGAGACCTGTCTCAAATGAATAAACAAAGAATATAGATCCAAGTATGTCTCTCTTAGGGTCCTCATTGTTGTCTAGGTTCTCTGGGATTGTGATTTGTGGGCTGGTTTTCTTTATGTTTAAAAACCACTTATGAGTGAGTATATGTGATAATTGTCTTTCTGGGTTTGGATTACCTCACTCAGTATGATGTTTTCTACATCCATTCATTTGCCTGCAAATTTCAAGATTCATCATTTTTTTTTTAATGCTGTTAATAGTACTCCATTGTGTAAATGTACCACATTTTCCTTATCCATTCTTTGGTCAGGGGGCATTTAAGTTGTTTCCAGGCTCTAGCTATAGCAAACAGTACTGCTGTGAACAAAGTTGAGCACATGTCCTTGAGGTACAGTTGAGCATTTTTTGCATATATACCCAAAAGTGGTATTACTGGGTCTTGAGGTAGGTTGTTTCCTAATTTTCTGAGAAATAGCCACACTGATATCCAAAGGAGCTGTACCAGTTTGCACTCCCACCAGCAATGCAGAAGTTTTCCCTTTAACCCACAACCTCTCCAGCATAAGTTGTCATGGGTGTTTTTGATCTGGGCCATTCTTACAGGTGTAAGGTAGAATCACAAAGTTGTTTTGATTCACATTTCTCTGATGGCTAAGGATGTTGAGCATTTCCTTAAGTGTCTTTCGACCATTTTAGATTCCTCTGTTGAGAGTTCTCTGTTTAGTCTGTACCCTGTTTTTATTATTGGATTGTTCTTTTGATGTCTAGTTTCTTGAGTTCTTTGTATATTTGGAGATCAGCTCTCTGTCTAATGTGGGGTTGGTGAGCATCTTTTCCCATTCTACAGGCTTCTGTTTTATCTTGTTCACCATGTCCTTTGCTTTATAGAAGCTTCTCCGTTTCAGGAGGTCCCATTTATTAAGTGTTTCTCTCAGTATCTGTGCTACTGAGGTTATATTTAGGAAGTGGTATCCTGTGCCAATGTGTTCAAGTGTACTTCCCACTTTCTCTTCTATAAGGTCCAGTGTGGCTGGCTTTATGTTGAGGTCTTTGATCTATTTGGACTTGAGTTTTGTGCATGGGGATATGGATCATTTTCATTCTTCTACAAGTTGATATCCAGTTATGCCAGCACCATTTCTTGAATATGCTTTCTTTTTTCCATTTAATATTTTTTGCTTCTTTGTCAAAAATCAGGTGTTCATAGGTATGTGGATTAATATCTGGGTCTTCGATTTGGTTCTATTGGTCCTCCTGTCTGTTTTTATGCCTTTATTGTACAGGATTGTTTTGGCTATCCTGGGTTTTGTACTGTCCTTTCAAGGTCTTTTAAGAATTTTGTTGGAATTTTGATTTAATATGTAGATGGCTTTTGGTAAGATTGCCATTTTTCTTATGTTAATTCTACCTACCCAAGATCATAGGATTTTATAGATGTTCATTTTACAAACATCCATGCTCATAGACCTGCCGTGACACCTAGGCAAAATGAAGACAACCAGCCCCAGATCTGTAAGGGCACAATTGCTAGCCAACAGAATGGTAACTAATAGTTGAGACAGTAGTAGAGCAGTGCCCTGTCTAGAGTTAGTCTAGTAAACTAATTAGACTGTTGCAGCAAGCACTCATCTGGTGTTCTGTGAGAGACGGGGTTAGTCCTTTCCTAATCACTTCCAATGACTCCATCTGGGAAGAGAACTCAGTTACTATTAAGAGCAGCCACAGCAGGAAGTGCTGTGTTGGTGATCAAAGATAGGTTTCTATATTTATTGTGACTGGTCAAGTTGGGAGGCTAAGTACTCTCTTTCTCCCTCAGATATTAGCTGCATGTAGTTTTCTCTTATCGTTAATTGAAAAACAATTATACATTCAGAAACAGTGTCACAACTAATAATTAAAAGTGTAATCACAGCCAGGTGGTGGTGATACATGCCTTTAATCCCAGCATTTGGGAGGCAGAGGCAGGCGGATTTCTGTGAGTTCGAGGCCAGCCTGGTCTACAAGAGCTAGTTCCAGGACAGGCTCCAAAGCTACTGAGAAATCCTGTTTCAAAAACAAAACAAAACAAAACAAAAAAGTATAATCACTAGACCAACATGACCTAAAAGGTGAACATTACCTGTCCCAAAGGAAACACCTCTCCCTTCCTGGATGGAATCATTTTCTTGACTTAAAAACAGTTAAGTTCTTTTCTCTGTATTGAATTGTGCCCAAGTTGAGACCCCAGAGTAGTCACCGGAATCCAGTCAAGTCCAGAATGCAAAAGCAGGGTTTATTTTTTTCTAGCTAGGTGGGAGCTCCCCCATTACATGCTACACAGTGCAGTGGGGAGAGCTCCCAATCCTCATTTGTGGTTGACATATATAGGCAAAAACTACAAGCCAGGTTCATTTAGGATCGGGGGGCGGGGGGGGGGGTTGCTAACTGAAGGATGTGGGCTACTTCTGCATACCCCCTTCCCTCTTTAAGCGGCTATTTTTGCTTCTGTGCATGCCCCCAGCCCCCGAGCAGTTACTCCTGCTTCTGCCTACACCACAAAGATGAGTGTCAACAGGTGGCTAGCTGCTAGGAACATTTTTGCAGAGGTTCCTGTTTTCAACTTGCTCTTGATGTTGCGGAGTTCTTGAACCCAGGTCCTGATCAAGCAAAGTTTTTTAACATTTTCCATGTTCTTACATAATAATGCAATTTTACTTTTAAGTATTATAGTTTGCTCAAGGACAGCCTGGAAAAAAGAGCATCCAAGGGATGCTCTGAAACCGTGGAGCTTGTAAAGGGAGTCTGTGAGGAAAACTACTGAGGAATGTGGAAGAAAACTAAGGCTATTCAGAAGCCAACTTATTAAGACTGATTTCTTCCCTAAAGTACTTCTGAATACCTCCCCCTATTTTTCCTAGCTAAATTAAACAACAGCAAGGGAAGAAAAATACACATTTAGTACCAAAAGTTTAAAGTTACAATGAATATAAAATAATATTAGAATTTGGTAGTAATCTATCACGACTACATTTTTACAAGGAACCTTCTTTTGTCTCATACTACTGAGGCTGAATGAAGACTAACATCTAACTCGGGTTGATGCACTTCTAACCAGTTCCAGGTAATGCCCTGTGGCTTAACCCTGCGTCAGTGAGTGGAAAGTCATATGGCCTTGTGCAAACCCAACTAATATAGCCACATGTATGCAACACAGCTGCTTGTGTGCTTTCCCCTTCCCCTCTGCCTCTGTATTTCTCTACTGGAGTTTCTTCCTCCCTCACTGTGTTCTTTACTCATTTCTTCTTCCACACATCTGTAATTTTGATCCAGGGATTCAGTAATGCCGTCGATTTCCTAACCTGGCTCTCCTCTAGCACTCAGCTCCACAGAGCTCAGCTCTGCATTCCGAAGGCTTCTGTAAGTGAAGTCACACGAGGGGAGTGATTTCTGAACCCAGTTAGTTTCCACGAGTGTTGCTGCACTGACTGTCTTACGGAAGCAGTTTGGTGCAGGGAGATTCTCCTTAAGTCATACCAAGTGACATCAGTGTGTAAGACAGATCTGTGGACTGAAGAGAGGGCAGTCACATGGTCTTTGAAAATCTCAGCACTGTCCCCAGAAGAGGGAGGAGTTGAGATTTTTCTCAAAATGTTCTTCCTTTAATCACTTTCTGGAGTGAGTCTTAAAAATTCCAGTTATTCATAAGAGGCAGTGAGGATTATGGAGTTCATATTTTATAGACTCAAATTGGGACAGTATCAAAGGATAGAACGTCTGAAAAATGGCAATCCCAGAAGATTTTGTGACACTGTTTTTAAGATGAAAATTGAATAAATGTTGAGCACCATCTTTGGTTTCACTTATGAATTCTTTTATAAGTAATCAAATCATTACAAAATATTGGTTTTATTGTCACCCAGTAAGAATAATAAATTCTGGCTGAAATGATGGCCATGGGAATGGAACTCCTCCAACCTCTATACGGAGCATTGTAAAAATCTATGTACTGCTTTAATTTAAGGTATGTACTATTGTTTCTACTAAAACCTAGCTGACAGGAAAACAGACACATTCAGCCCTGGAAATCAGTGGTTCCAAAACTGTGGAGCTGATTTAGCTCAAGGTGCTTTGACCCCAGAGCCTGTCATTTTAACCACTGCTTAGGGATTCAATAAGGCCTAGAGGTTTTCAGCATAGTGAGAGCAGGCCTATGTCTGGTGTATCTTGTTATTTTCACTCTACCTTAGGCCTTGTGCTTTTGCTACTGCCCGATATATTTTATGCAAATAAATAAGAACTCTACAGAATGTATCAAACAGTTTTGAATGGAAAAATTTGAATTTCATTACTTAAAGTTTAATTAAAGACATAAAATTTTATGTAGGAAATAAACAGCCAAGATTTCCAACCAAATTATTCTGTTCCTCTTCGCCGTTAAACCTTAAATTTTGAGCTGGGGGTGTAGCTCAATTAATAGACTCTTAGATTTGATTGCCAGCACCTCCCTAAGCCAGGACGTGGTGAGCCTCGGCTGTAATTCCAGAACTTGGAAGGTCAAGGTCAGCTTGAACTACTTAGAGAATTGGAGACCAGCTAAGAGTCAGGAGATCCTGTCTCAGAAAACAATAGCACACATTTCAAGTCTCTCTAACTTCCTGGTAAGACTGAGTTTCAAGCTAAGGGGGTGGGTCCATGATTGACTGTAATTCTTGAAAATTCTGTCCACTGTAGATTCTCTAACACCGCACTCAGCTCAGCAGCTGCTTCCTTGCTGCTTTTCTGGTGTCCAGGTAACAACTGGGTCAGACATTTTTCTGGGTTTGTAAGTAAGGTTGTTTGTGGGTGAAATTAACATTTGAATTGGTAGGCAGAGTTAAATACTGTCTCCTTTTGTTGATGGGTCTCTGCCCCTTGATTTGAATACCTGAATAGAACAAAATAGCTGAGGTTAAGAAGGAACTTCTGCTAGGATACCAGCTTGTTCTGCCTTCTGATTCCAGTTAGAGCATAGTTTTTGGATCTCACCAACTGCTGGCTTTCAAGCTCGAGTTTATACCATTGACTCTCCTGGGTCTCCAACTTCTACTGCAGACATTATAACTGGCTAGCCTCATAATGAGGTGAGCTAATAAGTCTCTCTCCTTGTTTCCATTTGTGTTTTCCTGTGCCTTAACGTTTGTGTATGAATCTGTTCATAGATGTATATACATTTCCATGTCATATATGTATATATAAATGTGTCCATATGTTTTGTTATTTCTCTCCAGAAATCTGACTAAATACAGTTTTTACCAACAAGAGAAATTTGTTAGTGATACTTTGAGCCTATACTCAAAATTAAGAAAAAGTTTAACAAAGAGATAAGAAGTTCTAATAATATAGTACATAATGGAAAGACAAGAAAACAGAATGTTAGCGTTCTGCCACATGGGATTTCAAATGGAAAGTTGAGCTTAAATGTATTGGAAAATTGTTGTTTAAAAAAATATACTGCTACAGAAACAAAGGAAGAAAAAAGATATGCAGATGGATACCGGGGAGATTGCAGAGGGAGTTATCCGATCATCTCAGATATTAAAGACCAATTTAAAGATGAAAGAACATGAAACTAGACTGCCCTTGAAGAGGGACTTATGTGACTGAAATGGAAATAAAAGAGAAACGTGTAAGAATTTTTCCCATAAATGTTACATTCAAGTATTTGCTAAAATACAACAACAAAATATTGTGTGGTGGAAAGGGGTGGGAGCTTTCTTTTTAATGATAGGTCTAACAGGTCCAGAGCAGGGCCTGCTTGAGCACCCTGCTCTAGTGTGTAGCACGAGTAATAAAAACCCAGAGACAGATATTGGTGTTAAGTCTGAAGATCAGAGAAGCAAAGCAGCCAGACACTGGCTCTTACTACCTTTACCTCAGACTGAAAATGGTGAGATCCTGTCTCCACGAATCCTGAAGATTCCACATCCACACTCCACAGAGTTCCTGTTTCTTCCCCTTTATATTCCCTCTCTTAACCCAGTCATATCTCTCCTGTCTCCACCTACCTGGTAGTTACTCACATTAAAGGTGTGTGATCCTAAGTGCTGGGATCACTCTTGTGTGAGCTCTGTTTCTCTTTTAGACTGATTGAGTCTTGTGTAGCCCAGGGTGGTCTTCAATTCACAGAGATCCACCTGCTCCTGTCTCTTGAGTCCTGGGATTACAGGCGTGTATCACCATTCCCTGGCCTGTATGGCTGCTTCACTCTCTGATCTTCAGGCATGTTTTATTTATTAAAACACAAGTAATATATCGCTATGCTAGTGCTTTCTAGAACACAGAGTAGACCTCTATCTCCTGACCCAGTCAATCTTCTTTTCCCTGATAATGAACTGTGCCATGTTACAAAGACCCTGGGAAGAGAACAAAAGTATAATGTGGGGGTGGCCTTCATAGTGTCACAGTGAGAGACTTACATTCCACCAGTTTTAGAGCTTGTAATTACTAGAAGTTATAAACATGCTCATATCTAAAGTTCAGTCACTCAGCACTTGTTTAACTACACGGCCTGTTTTTAATAGCATTTAGACACTGAGAGTGCATAGGTGACAGATACAAGATAATCTCTTTGGAAACTTGAAGAATCCCAGTGACTGGGCTAGGAATTGAGGATAGGTTCACAATTAGACAAGAAGTTTCCAAATTGGGAGTCACAGCCCATATCAACTATATGGGCAGTAAACATGAGATTCAGACTTTGGGATCATGGATTTTTCTCTTTATTTATTCTGCTTTTACAGGCCAGTTTGATTGTCAACTTTATTGACATGAACTATAGAGATTTTTGGGAAGAGGGAACTTCAGTTAAGGAATGAGCACAATCATATTAGCCTATGCTCATGTCTACGAGCAGTTATCACGATTGATGATTGCTATGGGAGGACCCATCCTATTGTGGGTGGCACCACTCCTAGGCAGATGGGCCTAGGCTGTAAAGCTAGCGGAGACTGAGCAAGAGGGAGCAAGTCAGGAAGTGTCCTACCTCTGCAGGACCTGCTTCAGTCCTGCTAGAGTTCCTGCTTTGACTTTCCTTGTGACAGACAGTTGCCTGGGGTGTTGGCTAAAATAAAGCCTTTCCTCTCCAAGTTGCTTTTGCTCGGGATGTTTTATCACAGCAACAGAACAGAAATTAGAACATTGCTCTAGAGCAGTGGTTCTCAAACTTCCTAACGCTGTGACAATTTAAAATAGTTACTCATGCTGTGCTGACCCCAACCTTAAAATTACTTTCATTGTTTTGTGATAACTGTAATTTTACAACTGTTGTGAATTATAATGTAAATTGTAACAAATATATGTGGTATTCAGTGGTGTAGTGAAGATAAAGTCAGAATAGGAAAGATTGGTTATTGGGAGGCTGTTATTTTTTGTATGTTGTCAGGGAGTCCTCTCTACGGTTGCACTTGAACAGAAATGGAAGGAAATGTGAGTGAGAGTCATGCTGTGTTGGATTTGCAGGACAGCCCAGTATAATGTGATAGCAATGCCTAGGCTAAACACAGTGAGTAAAGAAGCATGACCAGAGATCACAAGAGCTAGAGGAGCAAGAGATGCACCGCTTCCAAGCCTTGGATCAATCTGAGACTGAAATCTTGGAGAGTTTGACCAGGGAAGAGACACCAGCTGACAAGATTTGGTATGACTTGAAAGCTTACTGTGGACTGTCACATAAAGACTAATCTTGGCATGGGGAAGGTAAAGTTAAAAGAAGGAAAAGAAGCTGGGAATGAATCAGAGTAGACTGCGAAAGAGTTGTCTGTGGCGTAGACTAGGCTGAACGAGTGAGTTAGGAGCAAGGGAAGCCATTCTGGATACTGCATGGCTGGAGGGATTTGCTGTTAGACTGAATGTGGAGCATGGGGTGGAGACTGAATGTTCCTGCCGGGGACCAGCAGAGCACCACGGCACACTTGCCTTCTGTTTATACTTCTAAATACTTCTAAACCCTTCTGACTCTGCTAAGAACACAGGTACTGAACTGTGGCATTCACCTTCCTTACTGCCTCTATTAGGCTTTTCCAGTTCTTCTACACTATTAGAAAGGTATTTTCTGTCTTAAAATAAGTTGTAATTTAAATGACTTCCATTATGTTTTGAAGTGTATATCTATCTAAGGAAAAACAAGCCTCTGTAGAACTTTGTAGCACTTTTTCCCCTAAGTATGGAATTGATGCTTAGGGACTTGTATGATCACTGAATGAATATGGGCTCAGAAACCCTAATGGAGAAAGTTCCAGGAAAATGAACGTGTATTTCCATAGCAATAAACCAACAAACAAATAAAAATAGGTGTTTCAGAATTCTTTTCTAGCGTGTCACTGGGAAGTTTAGTAACTCCCACTGAGAACGTAAAGAGCACAAAATCCACTGGTGAAGTATATGCCATCTGCTCATTACACTGTTTCTAATACAGGCCAGTGTGCATAGAAAGATGCTGAAGGTAGCATCACTGTATCCTTGGGTCGGACCAAGGGAATCTCACTTTGCTGCTGTATTGTGACTGTTACATGGGTGCCTGCTCCTCCACACCCCAACAGGAGCTGATTAGCACTCTGGTGCCCTATTTAGGCTTTCTAACTCCAGAGAGAAGCTATTTTGAAAAGTGAAAAGATTACACTCTGATAATAGAGCCTTACACATGTGGATGGTTCACAGAGGATTAAAAGAGCAGATTCAGAATAAATGCAGCCTGCACCTGATGGAACGAGGGTGAATCACCTTGCACCGACTAGCGGGACATTAGATAATTAATATGTTAATCCACATTGTATTAATAAATTATGACATTTTGTGCCCTACAAATATGTACAATTGTAGTTAAAGGTGTTTTTTAAGTACAAGCATCCTAAGAAAGAAATATTAGGCAGTTGTGTCTCTGCATTGGTTTCTGCTGTGGTCAAAGAGGAAACTGAGTGTAACCTGGTGAGAACAGTGGCAGCTTTAGTGTCCCTTAGTGTTTCCCATTTGTATGTGTGTCTGAGTGAAAACTGGAGCCTGGCCTAGGAAAATTAAGTACATTTAAGATTTTAATATCCTTTTGTAGTACTGGGAACTGAACCCAAGGCTTTGGCCAACTTTTTGTTTTATTAAAAATTAAATTTATAATATAAAGTTATATAAGGTTATATAAAAAAGTTATAAAAAGTAAAAGTTACAAAGCTAGTAGAGAAATCTCCTTGTGCCCCTTACACCATTTTCCCTGAGGTTAACATCCAATATTACTTTGTAGCATTTGTCACAACTAAGGAACTAATGTTGAGGAATTGCAAACTCTACAAATGATTTTAAGTTTAGGTTTTTCTCAGTGATAGACTACTGAGTCATGATTTGTAATCTGTGTTTGTTGGTTCTGTCTGATTTAGTGTCTTTTTCCAAAATTGTCAATGTTTCTTCATAATTCCTTTACAGTATAGGCTAGTTTAAAGGAGTTGGAATAATATGTTTTCTAGCTAGGAAGAACTAAGCTAGTCTCAGTATTAGTAGGAGGAAGTTTTATGAGCTGAGGCAATGACCAGCAGAAAATCATCGATGTCCTACCCAGGATTTGAGCCCCAAATTCCAGTGCTATCTGCATGGTAGAAGTGATTAGGGTAACTCTCACCTCTACCAAGTTGATTTGTATATTTCCCTCCCTCCCTCCCTCCCTCCCTCCCTCCCTCCCTCCCTCCCTCCCTCCCTCCTTCCCTCTTTTCCTCTCTCCTTCTCCCTCTCCCCTTCTTTCTTGGAGGCAGGGTTGGTGTAGCCCAGACTGGCCTCGACTCCTGATCCTCCTGCCTTCACCTTCTGAATGCTGGAATCAGAGGCGTGAATCATTATACTTGGATCCCTTCCTTCTTCCCACCATGTATGTTAAGGCTTACTCACGTTTATGTGTATGACATCAATTAGAGTTAGTTATCTGAAAGGAGGGAACCTCAATTGAGAAAATCCTTTGTAAGGTTAGTCTATAGGCAGGCCTGTAGGGCATTTTCTTAATAAGTGATTGATGGGTAGTTCTATCCCTGGGCTAGTAGTCCTGGGATCCGTAAGAAAGCAGACTGAGCAAGCCATGGGGAGCAGGCCAGTAAATTGAATTCAAAAGAGAGTATTGGATTTGCTGCAACTGGCATTATAGATGCTTGTGAGCCATCACGTGGGTGCTGTGAACTGAACTAGTATCTGTAAGAGCAACCAGTGCTCTTAGCCTCTAAGTCATCTCCCCAGGCCCATATCTGAATATTGTTGTAGAAAGAAAGCTAAAATGCACCCATGCCTCTTTGAAAACCATATACAGAATGCTTTTTTTATATTTCTTTAGTAAAGAAAGACACATGAGACAACTAGTTGGTAAAAATAAAAAAGTCTCAGAACAAAAAGCCATCACAGAGTTTAACAAAAAAAAAATTTATAAAAGAGCACATGTGACTCTTTCTTTTCAGTCCCCCACCCCCAAATTTTGATTCAGTAGGTCTTCAGTGGGAATCATGGCTTCACATCAAGCAGGTTATCAGGTGGCATTGCTGGCCCACAGATCAGTTTGAGAAATGCTCCCTTATGGTATAATCTGTGTGGAAAAAACAAAACAAGACCCTTGCATTCATGCTTGTTTCTCTTAACTTGACCATTTTATGAATAATAGTTATTTTCCCTAAAACCTCCAAAGATAATCAATGGTGTTTTATTTGAGGATCATAAACTCAAGTCTGAAAATGAAGGAAACAATAAGTCTGACCTGTTTCAGTTCCCCTATGAGTTTTCTCTCATGTGTTCAGATTTGTGTTGTTTAGCTTGTGACAGCACCTTCCATTGGCTTCTTATAGCCTTCAACCATGACCCATCCCCTCATCTTTGAAACCTTCTGTCTCTTCAGATAACAAAATTTGTCCAACTCAGTTTGTAAATTTCACACTCCAGACTTTAATTCATCCATTTCTCCAAAGGTTCTTGGTGCCTTCAATATTTTTGTATGAGATATTTTTCTCTTTGTTCTGATTTTATAAAAGTGCAATCTCAGCTGGACAAGTATTTTAGGATTTCAGTCCCAGCACTTGGGAAATTGAAGCAAGAGGTGTATTAATGATAGGCCATCCTAGCCTACATGGTGAATTCCTTGCCAGCCTGGGCTACAGAAGGAGGCATTGGCCCCACGCCCCCACCACACCACCACCACCACCAAAAAGGTGAATGAAGAAGGTGACAGTAAGGAGGCAGACAAACAATCTCGTTCTATTAAAGTAACCACTGTGACTTTTGAACACATTTTGCCTGGGATTCACAAAGAAATTTCATGTATTTGAAATCATACAATAGTCAGGAACTAATATTTTCCAGTTTTATTTTAAAAGAAATATTTGTCAAAACTTTCCATATTGTGTTGGTGAGATCGCTCAGGAGAAGAAAACACTAAATGCATAAGCATGATGGATGGCCTGCCTGAGTTTAATCCCAGAATTCATGTAAAAATGGGCAGAGACCCAGCTCCAGGGTTACTCTGACTTGCGCATGTGTGTAGTATCATGGCACAGCAACCTCTCTCTGTCTCTCTGTCTCTCTCTCACACACACACACACACTCTGTGCTGGCTGCTCTTACATCAACCTGACACATAGTTATCTGAAAGGAGGGAAAGAACCTCAATTGAGAAGATGTCTCTGTAAGGTTAGATTATAGGCAGGCCTGTAGGGCATTTTCTTAATAAGTGATTGGTGGGGGAAGGCCCAGCCCATTGTGGGTAGTGCTATCCCTGGGATAGTGGTCCTAGGATCCATAAGAAAGCAGACTGAGCAAGCTATGGGGAGCAAGCCAGTAAATAGTAAAAAAAAAAAAAAAAAACCCAAAACCAAAACACAGTGACTCCTCCATGACCCGTACATCCACTGCTGCCTCCAGGTTTCTGCCCTGCTTAAGAGTTCCTGTCCTGGATTCCCTTGATACTGAATTGCAGTGTGGAAATGTAAGCTGAATAAACTCTTTCCTCCCAACTTACTTTTTGATCGCAGCAATGGCAACCCTTACTAAGATATCCCCCACCCATGTCCGTCTGTCTGTCTGTCTGTCTGTCTCTCTCTCTCTCTCACACACACACACACACACAGACACACATACACACACACCACAACAGGCACACACATTATACACAAATATAAATAACTTTAAAAAGCTTTTCTGTATTGTTAAAAAACTATTTTTAATTATGTATATGTGTACATGAGTATTGGTACTATGGCGGTGAGAGGCATCAGATCCCCTGGAGCTGGAGCTACAGTTGGTTGTGATCCTCTCCTTACCAGCAACCCCCACCCGTGGGTCCTCTCCAAGAGCAGTGTGCACTCTTAGCTGCTGAGTCATCTCTCAAGCCCCCATTAACAACTTCTGGTGTTTATTATCTTAATAGTGACATTGTTTTCCACTGCGTGGACTTACTCTAATTTCCCTAACCATTCTACAAATATTAGACACGTGGCTTGCTCTCATAAATGGTGCTTTAGTGAACAACTCTATTTACATCTTGAACCTCATTTAATATCTTCTTTATAATCTATTCCAGAAGTCAGATTCATAGATCAGAGGTTATGAATCTATTTAGAGCCCTGGGAATCTATTCCTAATAGAATGCCATCCAGAAAGAATTATGCTTATAATTTTACCAGTATTGAGCAGGTTGCAGACTTTGCTAGTATGATGGGTAAAAAATAACTATCATTGTTTCCATCCAAATTTTTATTCTAAATATATTAATGTTAGGTTTACTATGTTATTGTAATTTGTCCTCTAGTTTATCATTTGCCTTTTAGTCTGATACAAGGTTTTGGTTTGTGTGTGGGAGGGAGGGAGAGAGAGAGAAAGACAGAAAGAGGGAGAAAGACTGTTATAGGTACATGTGTGAGTAGGTATATACAGATGTATTTACAAATGCATACATATGTGTGCACTCCAAAGCTATCAGGTGTCCTCCCCGCTCCTTTTCCCTTGAGTCAGAATCTCTCAATGAATCTGCAGTTAGGCCATGGGCAGCAAACCCCAGTGACTTCCCATATCCGCCTCTCACAGCCCTGAAATAACAAGTATATGTGGATATAAACTCTTGTCATGATTATGTAGCAGTTTTATTCATCCACCGAGTCATTTTTTAAGCCCAGGATTAGTTTGTGATACACAGGAACCCTCTATTCTCAATACTATCTCCTCTTGAAAAATCTTCTAGTAGATCTTCAGTGTCTACATTAATAACAGAAGTAGGAGCAGGGATGGAGATCAGTTGGTGGGGTTCTTCCCTAGCACACACAAATCCCTGGATTTGATCTCCAGTACATATACAGCTAGGCATGGTGTTGCAGGTCTGTAATCCTAGCACTCAGGAGGTGAAGGAAGGAGGATTAGAACAAGTTTGGGTTTCTCTTAGAGTACATAGTCACCTTGAGTCCAGTCTGGGGTATGTGAGACCATGTCTCAAACAGACACTAGAAGTGAAAGGAAAGTACATATTCACTTGATATAAATTAACTTTAAATCTAAGCTCAATGATGCACTGTTTCATAGTACAAGAAACAATAGCAAAGATAAGGGTGATCAGTGTCCTGCGTAGCTGTCTGGTCAGTGAGCACTGTGTGCCCTCCTCTCTCCCCTGCCATCTGTAGTGCTGTGAATGGCAGGACCCTGGTTTCCCAGGACTGCTTATCTGTGAGGGGCTCACGCGATTCCCGCAGTGTCACAGTCACCGCTGTAATCACTTTGGATTTCTGTCTCAAACCTTTAAAAATGTCTCCTCCAGAGGCCTGCTGTGGGACTAGGGCAGCAAAACTTCCACTCTGCCAGCCTCACACAGAGCTGTGGTGTATGATAATGAGCGGAAGAACAAGGTCATCTGAGGACAGGAGCATGCTCCAGGAGGGACAGCCTCAGAGTGTGCATTGCCTCCATGAAACCTGCTCTGTCCTCTCCAGAGAGGATGCTACTGTAGATGTGTCGTCTTCTGATGCCTCCTCCCCCTATCTCCCTCCCCTCTGTTAGCTTCCCCCCTTTCCTCCTGCAGTTCTCTCCTAAGTCACTCAGAACTCTCCCCCTGCCCTTCCTCCTCAATCAGGAAGTTTCCTTACTGCTCCCACATGAGAGGCTCATCCTTAGCATCTCATCAGCTCCAGCAGTCTCATGTGCTCCTGTGTGCTTACTGCAGCTTCCCTGGGATGAGCCCAATGCCAGGTTAGGAAGAACAGAATGAGAAAACTGAAGAGAAGGTAAGATTATTAAAGCAAACCAAAAAATGACAACCTAAGATGCAAACATAGCTCACAGCGACATTACTTTTATTTTGGATAATACAGTATGACAGGAGAGAAGAGATTTGTGCCAGCTTGGCTCTGGGCCCTGTCCACTATGGAGCAGTAAGCTTACATTATTGCATTAAGAAGGATTTACTTGGCTCTCTATGCCTGGTCTTTTCTACAGAAGGAGGCACGCTGTCTATAAAAGGCTCTGTAGGATGGGTGCTGCCTGAACCAATTAATTTGTGAGTTAGTTTACCTCACCTCAAAATGGTGTGCTCCCCACCTTGCCTCCAAGCTAGCATGTGTCTAGAGGATTCTCAGTCTCCAGTCAGTTTGCTTTGGCTCACATATTGTCCCTGCTTTTAATAGAATTAGTTTATACACTTACACAGACATATTTTGTATATATAGTCTTAAGTTTGGTTTTGAGGAATAATCAGTATTTGGCTTTGTAGCTGCCTTCTCTATTTGTGGAGTTAGCAATTGGGGGAATTCTCTTTACTGGGAACCAAATACTGAAATTATTGTATTAAATATATGATCAATAGGACCAACTTTTCCTGAAACTAGACTTAAAAGAACACTTTTTTTCCTTGTGTAAACAAAAACTGTCTTCATGGCCTTGTCTTCAGGCCTACTGAGCTTGTGGAAGACAAATTATTTACACCAGGAGATCTGATGATAAGAAAACCTATTGGACCTGTGGTGGAGGTACATGCCTTTAATCCCAGCACTCAGGAGGCAGAGGCATGTCTATAAGAAATAGTTCTAGGACAGGCACCAAAAACTACAGAGAAACCCTGTCTTGAACCCCCCCCCCCAAAAAAAAGTAAAGAAAACCTGTTGGACACCATCTTGATGCAAAAATGAGGCTCAGAACTGAAAAATGAGACAAAAGCCTCAGGGTGTATCTCTGGGCTGTGGCCTTGGGTAATTCTGAGCTGTGACCCTGGCTGGTGCTTCAGGGCACCTTTGGAATGTACCCTTGCAACAGATTTATGTGCCCAAGGGTTGGTGGAACTTTGAAGAAAAAAAAAAACTCAATCCATTCATGTTGGTGAACTGAATGAGGATACTGCCATAGCAATGAGGAATCTTCATGGACACAGACACAGGTGGGCACTCCCTGGCTCATGATTCCAGTGTTGGCATACCAAAGTAGACTCCGGAACAGTGGAAGTTACAGGACAGATATTTATTCTGATATTCCTCTTTTAGACACTCCAACTGAGTGAACCTCTAGTCTTCCTAAACGTTTGGGCATATTCAGGGGCTTCAAGAAGAAAGTCTGGGTTTTCCAGAGTTGCTCCAGTAATATACCTGTTTTCCATTTTCATGGTCCAGCCTATCACCAGTTGGTTGTTAACTTGACAGGATCTAGGGTCACCTGGGAGACAAGCCTACACACATACCTGTGAGGTGTTTAGATTAGGCTAGTCTATGGCCTTGCTTGTGATGGACTGTCTTTTTATTGTTTGTATAAACTCCCAAATTTCAGTACTTTATTAACAAAGGTGACAGGTTTTAGAAATAATACTAAAGCAACATTTTGGTTAACATGTGTGCTGTTGAAACTGAAGTTGGGGAGATTGACCGAAGCATTAACACTGTAAGTACACTTTGCACAGAGATGGTTGTGACAGCTTGCTGTGAGAAAGAGCTTAGTCTTATCTTGAAAACATGTTTATAGTAGTAAGGGTAGGGTGTCTGTGTACCTGTCCTGTATGACACAGTCTTGGGTTATCTGAGGGAGTCTTGATAGGAGGAATTGCCTAGATTAGAGTTGCCTGTGGGTTTGTCCTTAAGGATATTTTCTTTATTGCCACCTGGTGTCACCTGATGGAGGGGGAGAGGTGACTAGCCCAGTGTGGGCAGTGACATCTTTAGGGAGGTAGACGAACCTGGGCTATTAAAACTGTAGCTAAAGGCTGGGCATGGTGGTGCACATCTATAAATCCAGCACTTAGAGAGGAGAGACAGAGAGCGAAGCAGTGTTCTCCGCCCTTCTTCCACATGTGCTCTCATTCTTTGCCCATCACCATGCTCCCAATTTTGTCAGGTAATTTTGTCTATTTCCCGTTTCCAGGGGGACCTATGTATGTCTTTCTTAGGGTTCTCCTTGTTACTTAACTTCTCTAGGATCATGATTTATAGGCTCAATTGCCTTTGCTTTACAGCTAGTATCCACTTGTCAGTGAGTACATACCATGCTTATCTGGGTTACTTCACTCAGGATATTTTTTCTTCTAGTTCCATCCATTTGCATGAAAATTTCAAGATGTCATTGTTTTTAACCACTGAGTAGTACTCTAGTGTGAAAATGTGCCACTCTTTTTTTTATTCCATTCTTTGGTTTAGGGGCATCTACATTGTATCCAGGGTCTGGATATTGCAAATAATGCTGCTATGAACATAGTTGAACTAATGTCCTTATAGTATAATTGAGCGTCTTTTGAGTATAAGCCCAAGAGTGGTTTTGCTGGATCTTGTGGTAGATTGATTCCCAGTTTTCTGAGAAATTGCCATGCTGATTTCCAAAGTGGTTATACAAGTTTGCATTCCCACCAACAATGGATGAGTGTTCCCCTTACTCCACATCCTCCGCAGCATAAGCTATCAATAGTGTTATTGAGCTTAGCCATTTTGACAGGTGTAAGATGGAATCTCAGAGTTGTTTTGATTTGCATTTCCCTCGTGGCTAAGGATGTAGAGCATTTCCTTAAGTGTCTTTCGGCCATTTCAGATTCTTTTCTTGATAATTCTTTGTTTATTTCTGTGCCCATTTTTTAATTGTGTTATTTGGAATTTTGATGTCTTACTTCTTGAGTTCTTTATATATTTTGGAGATCAGCCCTCTGTCTGATGTGTTGTTGGTGAAGATCTTTTCCCATTAAGTAGGCTGCCTTTTTTTTTCTTATTTCTTTGTTTTACAGAAGTTTCTCAGTTTCCAGAGGTCCCATTTATTTATTGTTGCTCTCAGGGTCTGTGCTACTGGTGTTATATTTAAGAAGTGGTCTCCTGTGCCCATTCATTAAAGGCTCCTATCTCTTCTATCAGGTTCAGTGTGGTCAGATTTATGTTGAGGTCTTTAATCCATTTGAACTTGAATTCTGTGCATGGGAATAGATATAGATCTATTTTCATTCTTCTACATGTTGCCATCCAGTTATGCCAGCACCATTTGTTAAAGATGCTTTCTTTTTTCCCATTTTGTAATTTTAGCAAAATTCTTGTCAAAAATAGTATTCATAGGTGTGTGGAATAATATCCACTGTCTTCGATTCAATTCCATTGGTCAACCTGTGTGTTTTTATGCCAATAACAAGCTGTTTTCATTACTGTAGCCCTGTAAACAGGTCTTTCACTTCTGTGGTTAGTGTTACCCCAAGATATTTTATGTTATTTGTTGCTATTGTGAAGGATGATGTTTCTCTGATTTCTTTCTTAGCTTATTTATCATTTGTGTATAGGAGGGCTACTGATTTTTTTGAATTGATCTTGTATCCTGCCACATTACTGAAGGTATTTATCAACTGTTGGAGTTCCCTAGAGGTTTTGGTGCTACTTATGTATACTATCTTATCATCTGCAAATAGTGAAAGTTTGACTTCTTCCTTTCCAATTTTAATCCCCTTTATCTCCAATTGTCTTATTGCTCTAGCTAGAACCTCAAGAACTATATTGAATAGATATGGAGAGAGTAATCAGCATTGTATTGTTTCTGATTTTCCTGGAATCACTTTGAGTTTCTCTCCATTTAATTTGATATTGGCTGTTGGCTTCCTGCATATTGCTTTTATTATGTTTAGATATGTTCCTTGCAATCCTGATCTCTCCAAAATCTTTATCTTGAAGGGGTATTGGATTTTGTTGAATGGTCTTTCAGCATCTCATGAGATGATCATGTCTTTTTTTTCTTTCAGTTTATTTCCATGGTGGATTACACTAATAGATTTTCATATGTTGAACTATCCCTTCATCTCTGGGATAACGGCGACTTGATCATGGTGTTTGATTTTTATGATGTGTTTTTGGATTGTGTTTGCCAGTATTTTATTGAGTATCACTCATGTCAATGTTCATGAGTGAGATGGGCCTGTAATTCTCTTTTTTGCTTGAGTCTTTGTGTGGTTTCGGTATCAGGGTAACAGTAGCCTCATAAAAAGAGTTTGGCAATGTTTCTTTTGTTTCTTTTATGTGGAATACTTTGAGGTATTAGCTCTTCTTATAAATTCTGTTAGAATTGTGCACTGTAACTATCTGGCCCTGGACCTTTTCTGGTTGGGAAGATTTGATGACTGCTTCTATTTCCTTGCAGGTTATATCCAGAAAATTGTTCATTTCTTTTACATTTTGCAATTTTGTGGAGTATAGGTTTTTGTAGTATGACCTAATGATCCTCTAGATTTCCTCAGTGACTGTTGTTATTTTCCCCTTTTCATTTCTGATTTTGTTAATTTGGATATTCTCTCTCTGCTTTTTGATTAGTTTGGGTAACAGTTTATCTTACTGATTTTCTCAAAGAACTGGCTCTTTGTTTCACTGATTCTTTGCCTTGTTTTCTTTGTTTCTATTTTATTGATTTCAGCCTTCGATTTGATTATTTCATGTCTTCTACTCCTCCAGGGAGAGGCTGCTTCCTTTTGTTCTAGTGTGAGATTTCTCCACTTTCTTTATTACTTAGTGCTATGAACTTTCCTTTCAGCACTGCTTTCATAGTGTCCCATAGGTTTGGGTACATTCTGCTTTGATTTTTGTTGAATTCTATGAAGTCTATAATTTTTTTCTTTTTTTTT
>NW_026068304.1:291824-294128 GCF_014885135.2 Alexandromys fortis
TTTTTCTGCCATTCCACCCTGTCCCCAAGCCTGCTTTTTGTCTGAGAGGTCCTTGGAACCCTGAAAGAGACCCTGCTCCCATGCTGAGGGGAACTGAAGAGGTGAGTAAGTGGCCACACGGCCAGATAGCCTGAAGCGCCACTCTCAGGGACAATCCCGGGGGGACTGAATCCAGGCCCTCTCCAATTCCCTAAACTTTTCTGGCCATCCAGTGGGGTGTTTTCCTGCTCCTGGCTTTCTTTACCCCATTCTACCCTGCCCCAAAGCCCACCTTTTCATCTGCGAGGTCTTTGGAACCCCCAACACAGCCTGCTGCTTCAGGGCTGAGGGGATCTGAGAGCCTGCTCCAGTGCTGAGGGGACTTAAGAGAGGGCAGACCAAGAAAAACTCCCAAGTACATAGTCAGCCACAGCAAAGACGCCAAGACTGCTGGCCTCATTTGAAGGAAGGATGGGTAGGCACCAATGCAAGAATTCCTCCAACATCCTGAAAAACAACATGATAACATCAGAACCCAGTGAACATGCAACAGGAAGACTTGAACATTCTAACCCAGAAGAAGTAGAAGAAAATGACTTTAAACATAACCTTATGAAAATGAAGGAGACCCTTAAACAGGAAGTGAAAAACTCCCTTAAAGAAATGGAAGAAAAGACAAAAAGTTAGAAGAAATTAATATATCCCTCAAAGATACCCAAGAAAACCAAGAAAAAGCAATCAAACAGGTAAAGGAAAGAGTTCAAGACTTGAAGACTGAATGCAGGTAATAAAGAAAACACAAACCGAGGGATGGCTGGATATAGAAAATCTGGGTAAACAAACAGAACTACAGAGACAAGTATAACCAACAAAATACAAGAGATAGAAGAAAGAATCTCAGGCACTGAAGATTCTATAGAAGAAATAGACTCATGGATCAAATAAAACAGCAAATCTAACAAATTCTTAGCACAAAACATCTAGGAAATCTGGGACATCATGAAAAGACCAAACCTAAGAATAACCAAGAGTAGAAGAAGGAAAAGAACACCAGATCAAGGCCCAAAAAATATATTCAACAAAAAGTATAGACGAAAACTTTCCCAACCTAAAGAAGGATATTCCTATGAAGGTACAAAAAGCTTACAGAACACCAAATAGACTGGATCAAAAAGAAAATCCCTTCACCATATGATAATCAAAACACAAAACATACAGAATAAAGAAAGAATATTAAGAGCTGCAAAGAAAAAATGTCAAGTAACATATAAAGGTAAACCTATCAAAATTATACCTGACTTCTCAATAGAAACCATGAAAGCTAGAATGTTTTGGCTAGATGTGCTTCAGACACTAAGAAACCATGGATATAAGCCCAGACTACCATACACAGCAAAGCTTTCTTGCACCATTGATGGAGAAAACAAGATATTCCATGACAAAAACAGATTTAAACAATATGTATCTACACACCCAGCTTTACACAGGTAGTAGAAGGAAAACCTCAACCCAAGGAAGCCAATAACACTCACAATAGCACAGACATCTGATAACCCTCCACCAACAAAACTCAAAGAAGGGAAACACACAAACACTACCAAAAAAAAAAGAGTTAACAACCACTGGTCATTAATATCACTTAATATCAATGGACTCAATTCACCTATAAAAAGGCACAGCTTAAGAGAATGGATATGAAAAAAGGATCCAACATTCTGCTGTTTACAAGAAACACACCTCAACTTCAAAGACAGACACTACCTCAGAATAATTAAATCAAGACCAGGTAAACTATTAAAGGTTCCACCGACATGCCTAATTATTATTGCTTTAACATATATATCATTGAAACATGCTTTATCCTAGCCATTAATCAGAGTTGGACAAGATAAAATGAAATAATAGTTCAATAAGTATTTTTGAAAATGGATAAATGGATTAAGTAAAGAAGTCAAAGTAGATCCAACATAGCCCTTCCCTGAGGAGAGTCTGTTCTACTGCAGAACCAAGCTGAAGTCTAGGACTCCTCATGCACATTCATGGGAACTTTTATAAGGACTACTAATGGGGAACTACTAATGGGGAACTTGTGACTTAGCATCCTCCTCAGACATGAAAGTAAGTAAGATGATAGAAGTAGCTCCTAGTCTGATCATTTGGACCAAGGGTTTATGAGAACCCGAAGTGGGCTTTGAAAGTGGCCATTCTAAGAAGCTAAGATGTGAGATGAGGTACACTAGCATCCAAGGTTGTGGAGGCATCAATTTAGTATACAACTGTCAATTTCTTAAATTCTGATTCCTCTTCAGTTTTGAAAGAAAATAT
>NW_026068305.1:0-6890 GCF_014885135.2 Alexandromys fortis
AAGTCTCCTACTATTAGTGTGTGGGGTTTGATGTGTGATTTAAGTTTTAGTAATGTTTCTTTTATATCTGTGGGTGCTCTTATATTAGGGGCATTGATGTTCTAGATTGAGACTTCATCCTGATGAATTATTCCTGTTATGAGTATAAATTTTCCTTCTCCATCTCTTCTGATTGAATTTAGTTCGAAAGCAATTTTGTTATAAAAGATAGTTTTACTTTATAGACAGTTATAAAAGAGTACAGACATTCAGAGATTAAAAGAGTAAATATGATAAAATAAATATTAAACTTATAGAAAAAGTAATAGTCAAAGAAAATAATCCATATAAAGAAAGAATATGCACAGAGAGTCTGGATTATGAATATCATGGTCTTTTCTTTGAAATTTTTGACTGTGAATCAGCTAACTATGGACATTTCATTATACATGGTGCTAAGCTAAAACAACATAGATATTTTAAAGGTATATTAACTTTAAAATTGGGGTCTAATGATTCATTGCATTGGAAAAGAGGTTCTGCTTATATTTCCACAAAGGGTAGAAGGATGTGGATTCCTTACTGGCTAACATGTTTTGATGAAAAAGGAGCCCCTGAAGCAATGGCCTAGATCAACTAACATACGGGACAGCTTCAGGACTGCTGACTGAGATAGACCTATCACACAGGATACTTCATGAAAGAGGTGATTAACAGCACCCCCAATCAACAGGAAATAGTCTAGAGAACAATGCCAAATTTAGGGAAATGATTGTTTGTAGATGTTTGTTTATGTTTAAAGGGGGATATAGTATAAAGATGAATATTTATAGAGCTTGGTCTATTGAATCAAATTAAATGTGAATTTTGTTCTATGTATCTTTCTGCTCTTGTTTACTGTATTGTGTTTGTGCAGCTCATTTATAAATGTAATGTGTAATTAAGAAATATAGACTAATAGATAGTCATCTATAATATTCAAGCTTATAGTCATGTTAGGTTTTCTAGATACAGAGATATATTTCAGATGGATAGGTATTCTTAAAACATTTCAAAGACTAACAGAATATGGCATTTAAAATGTTTTAAAAACTTAGGACGTTTCATGACAGTGAGACACATCTGCTCCTGACAGCAACAATTACTTCAAGAGGATTATGGGCATCAAAGAGGCTCATTATGGAGTTTGTTAGTCAATTGGGCAAGAAACTGCACTTGCCTGATCTGTTTGACTGGACTTGTAGGACCCACTGAAAAATGACTTCTGAACTTGCCTAAAGGTGAGACTGTCCTTGGGGTTCCTGCTTCATGAAAGAACAAGAGTCTGCCATATAAACAAAAAGGAAGACAAAAAAACCTATGACTGTCTCATTTAGATGCTGAGAGAACCTTTCTCAAAATCCAATACCCCTTCATGATAAGAGTCTTGGAAGAGTCTTGGAGAGATCAGAGTTACAAAAGATATACGCAAACTTAATACAAATAATATACAGCTATCTTATAGTCAGCATCGGATTAAATGGAGAGATGCACAAAGCATTTCTACTAAAATCAGGGACAAGAAAAGGTTGTCTACTCTTTACATATCTACTCAATAAAGTACTCAAACTTCTAGCTAGAGCAATACGATAGCAAAAGGAGATCAATGATATACAAATTAGAAAGGAAGAAGGCATACTTTTGGGATTTTCAGTTAGTATGATAGTATACATACGTGAACTCCAAAAATTCTACCAGAGAACTCCTAAAGATGAGAAATACCTTCAGTAATGTAACAGACTACAAGATTAACTCAATAAAAAAATATTAGACCTCTTATATATAAATGATAAATGGGCTGAAACAGAAATCAGGGAAACAAAACCCTTCAGAAGACCTACAAATCATATAAGATGTATTAGTATAGCTCTAACAAAGCAAGTTATGATGTGTATGACAAGAACTTCAAATGTTTGAAGAAAGAAACTGAAAAAGATATCAGAAAAATCAAAAGATCCCTAATACTCATTTATCAGCAGTATTAACATAGTAAAACATCCTTACAAAAAGCCATCTAGAGATTCAATGCAATTCCAAGTAAAACTCCAACACTATTCTTTACAGATCTTGAAAGAATAAAACTCAACTTCTTATGGGTAAACAAACAAACAAACAAAAAAAGGATAGCTAATGCAATTCTGTAAAATAAAAGAACTTCTAAGCCAGGTGGTAGTGGAGCATGCCTTTAATCCCAGAACTTAGGAGGCAAGTGGATCTCTGTGAGTTCAAGGCCATCCTGTTCTATAAGAGCTAGTTCCAGGAAAAGCTCCAAAGCTACAGAGAAACTCTGTCTTGAAAAACAAACCAAAACAAACCAAAAACAAAGCAAAACAAAACAAGTAACAAAAAAAAAAGAAAGAAAGAAAAGAAAAGAACTTCTATAGGTATCAACATCCCAGGTTTCAAGATCTACTACTGGGCTTTAGTTGAAATAAAAAAAATGGAATTTGCATAAAAACAGACAGGTAAATCAATCGAATGCAATTGAAAACCCAGACATAAACCCATACCCCTATGGTACCTGATTTTTGACAAAGAAGTAAAACTATGCAATGGAAAAAAGAAAACATCTTCAACAAATTATGCTGGTTTATATGGATGTTAGCATGCAGAAGAATGCAAATGGATCCAAATCTACCACCCTGCACAAAACTCAAGTACAAGTGTATCAAAATCCTCAGTAAACCCAGTTACACTGAATCAGATAGAAGAGAAAGTGTGGAACAGCATTAAATGCATTGTAACAGGAGATAATTTCCTGAATAGAACACCAATACTGAAGCCACTAAGACTGACAATTAATGAATAGGGCCTCATGAAACTGAAACCCTTCTGGAAGGAAAAGGACATTATCAATAGGACAAAATAGCAAACTAAAGAATGGGAAAAGGTCTTCACATTCCCACATCTGACAGAGGACTAATTTCCAAATTACATAAAGAGCTCAAGAAACTAGACATCACATACTCTGACAACGCAATTAAAAATGTGGCACACAAAAAAAAGAAAGAAAAAGAAAAAGAAAAAAAAATAAAAAAAAAAATTTAAAAAATGTGGTACAGATCTAAAGAAAAAATACTCAACAAAAGAATCTCAAATGTCTGAAAAATATTCAAAGTAATGTTCAATGTTATTACCCATTACAGAAAGATGAATCAAAATGACTCAGATTCTCCCTTACACCTGTCAGAATGATTAAGATCAAAATCACAAGTAACAGCTCATGCTGGAGAGGATGTGGAACAAAGAAAACATTCCTTTTTTGCTGGTGGGAGTGAAAATTTGTATAGTCACTTTCAAAATCAATATGGTGGTTTCTCAGAAAATTGAAAATTGATCTACCTCAAGACACAGCTATACCATTCTTGAACATATACCTACAGGATACTCAATTATACCACACGGACACTTGCTCATAACAGCTTTATTCATAATAGCCAGAATCTGGAAGTAAGCAAATATTCCTCAACTAAAGAATGGATTAACAAATGTGCTTCTTTTATACAATGGTGTGTTACTAAGCTGTTAAAAATAATTATACCATAATATTTGAAGGTAAGAGCTTGGAACTAGAGAAAACCATTCTAAGTGATGTAATGCAGACCCAGATAAACTTCATTGTATATTCTGTCTTGTAAGCAGGCATCAGTTGTAAAGAGTAAACCTTGTTGCGATTCACAGACCTTAAAGGGCTAGATCATAAGGAGTCTCAAGGAGAACACGTGGATCTTCCTAAGAATGAGAAATAAAAGAGATTTTATAGGTGGACTGGGTAGGGCAGAGATGGGAACATGAAGGAATAAGTAAAGGGGAGACTACTGAAAGAGATCACTGGAAAGGAGAGCATTTCAGGGCCAGGTAGAATCCTGGTGCAAGGGAAACTCCCAGTAATTTACAAGGATTACCCCAGCTAAAATGCTTAGCAAAAGGTCATACATAGCCTGAACTTCTATGACCAGGCAAATCTACCAGTGTAGGTACTGGGACATCAAGCCAGGTACATAGTTTTTGCCTTATAGTCTGTCTGTCCTAGGAGATATGCTGGGATCAGGGTGACAGAGATCAGGAGGAGTCACACAGGCAAACACTAAGTAGACTTTGTAGGTGTGTATACACACACACACACACATACACACACATACACTAATGATTATATTAAAGGACATAATGAAATCAATAAAAAAGGGTCAGTGGAACAGGAGTTGGAAAGATAAAAGAGAATAATAGAAATGATACAATATAGTGCACTCATGGATCTAGTATCAAAAAATTAAATAAAATAATTTTAAAGTATTATTTAACTTTTAATATAAAAATAAACTTCACAATAGCAAAGACAAAATAAAATAACACTATATTTTATTTAAAATAGAATTTCTACCAATCAATGCTTTTTCCTTGCTTAGATGGCATTTAAAACTTTTCCTCCCTGTGATGCTTCCTGTAGAAAACTATGCTTACGGGGAGGTAGAGAACTGAATTCCAGTTGAAGGAGAAGCCTTAAAAGTCCTCCTGGGATCACAATTTACCACTCTTGTTCTTTTATTCCATAAATATGCATAGTCTTTGGACTAGCTTGAATCTGGGCGCAGCTGCAACTTTTCTTGAGCTGTTCAATAGCACTCTGTAGAAGAAGGGAAGAAAAGAGCCCTTTCTGATGGTTTCAATTAACCTCAGTGACTAATTTAAAAAGAAGCCTGTCACTCATTGCTGTTGGCTGGGTCTGTCTCAAAAACATTTCTTTAATTTGGTTAATGAGTAGCATTGTTTTGAAATTACAGTGATCAGTACTGAAAGCTTATTTTTCTAAATTCCTGCTTCTTACATGTTGTGGTAGACTTCAGAGATGCTTATCTGTCACCTGACATTCTTCTACTCACTACTGAGATAATTTGAAAGAAAATGGCCCCCAACAGGCCTGGCAATTAGGAGGGGTGGCCTAATTGGAGAAAGTGTATCACTGTGGTGGTGGGCTTTGATGTCTCTTTTATTCAAGGTCCTTCAGTGTGACAATCAGTTTACTTTCTGTTGCCTGTAAGATGTAGCATTGTCAGCTGTTCTTTGAGCACCACATCTGCCTGCATGCCTCCATGCTCCATGCTACAGTGGTAAGGGACTGAACCTCTGAAAATGTATGTGATCCACCCCAATTAAAGTGGTTTTCTTTTATAAGAGTTTAAGTGGCCACAGTGTCTCTTTACAGAAATAAAACCCTAACTAGCACAACACCTCACCATTCTTTGGTTACACATAGCAGTGGTCAATTTCAGGCTAAATAAAAAAAAAAAATTCAACATAAACTTCTACAACCACCCTACCACGGCAATCTGCTTCATGCCTTCTGCTCTATAAGTATTCCAGTTTTAAGCAAGTGGTGGGTTCAGATCCTTACAGTCTCCCTTTTGTACTTTTTAAAGTCACTTTTCCCTTCGATAGTCTTTTCTTCTCATGTTGATCTTTCAACTACCTTCCAGAGTAAAATATTAGTCCCCCGGCTCTCAAACCATTGAGGTGCACAGGATCCTGGATAAGTGGTCTGTTCCTAATTTTCCTTTGTCCTGGTCCTTATGTAGGAAAGAATGTGAGACATTGTTTGTGGGTTTCAATTGACGTCTTCGGAACTCCATGCTTTGTTACTGTGTTTGGAAATGGATTTCTTTTCCTGCAGCAATAGTGTGTGTCAGGGTAAGTATTCACCAGCAGTTTCCATGTCAGTGAAACTTACTGAACCACTTGCTGGGTCTGGATAGCCAGTGAGCCCTAAGCAGCAACTGTCTACTTTCCTACAGAGATCACACCTGGTCTGAGTAGCTTACAGTTGTTATCACTCACTGATAAAGGATTTCTGTGAATCCGTGACTATCTCATGGAAAGGGGTTCTAATTGCCCATCTAACTTGGAAGCACTCTCCCTTATTTTGTTTTATGTGTTGATTGATATCTGCAAATCAAATAAAACATGTCTTTTTCAAATGTGGGTAGAAATTTCCCCCAGAAGTGAGAGACATTGCCCTACTGGTGGATGCCAGTGTATCAGTTGCAGGTGGCTTTGGTTGTGTTTTGGGTTCAGTAGTATAGTCTCTATATAGATTCCTCATCTACAAGCCTCATCATTAATCTAGGATGCAGGTGTGGGCACACACTGACATAACAGACCCAGGAATTTTAAACAGAGCAACAGTAACAATTTATCTTTGAATTGTTAGATAATATTTTTCAGACTTCATAACATACTCTACAGAGTACCTTGATTTTCAATGTTTCTGTTTGTTGTGATTTTAACTTTTGCAATTTTTAATGTGAAAGAAAATTTAACACAAGGATTTTAACAAATGTATACTCAACATTTAATATGTATTTCAGCCTCACCCCAAAATCTTATATTTAACGCATGAATTAAAAAAAATTCTGAAAGACAAATCTAAATCAATTAATTTAAAAAAAGGACACAATGAACATCACCTTTTGGTGTTTTGGTTAACATAAAGCATTTTATGTACTATTAATGGTATGTATGATATGACTATCTAAAAGAAGAAATGAAGCTAATTATTATTTCTTCCCAAAGAAAGAAATTATATCAAAATCTATGAATCTATGTTTGAGAAAATCTATATTTCAGAAGAAAATTATTATCAAAACTATGTATCACTATTTGATTTCATAGACTAATGAAACTCATCCGATGATGCAAATGAATGTTGTTTTATTTTAACAAGTACCAGCTTAGCTGGGTGGTGGTGGCGCACGCCTTTAATCCCAGCACTCAGGTGGCAGAGGCAGGCAGATCTCTGTGAGTTCCAGACCAGCCTGGTCTACAGAGCTAGTTCCAGGACAGGAACCAAAAGCTAGGGAGAAACCCTGTCTTGAAAA
>NW_026068305.1:8538-15114 GCF_014885135.2 Alexandromys fortis
GTGAGAATTAGCCTGTAAGGGCTAGAGTTCATGGGCCAAGCAGTTCTTAAATGAATACAGTTTGTGTGTTGTTATTTCGGGCATGAGCTAGCCAAGCGGCCGGGGTGTTGGGGACGCAGCCCCGCTGCCGCTCATATTTCAACAGTATTGTTTCAGGTCAGTGATTGTAATAGGAACTTGAACTTTAATTATGCTTGAGCATACAGGCCATTTTCCTTATGGGAAGTTCTTAGGCTTACATTTTACTCACAAGATTGTCATTACCCTGGCCAATCTGGTCAGTGAAGGCCAGGCCTAAAAAGCAAAGTTCTCTGAGTTTTCAGTCCACAGGAATCTTTCTGGATTCCTGATACCCTCCTGTATAATGCTTCAGTTACTCCACAGCACAGTCTATGTTCTTTGCTGTGATTTTTCTTTGTGTGAGGACAAGGGACAAACTATTTGGCTATCTTTCAATAAATCTTCTATTCTGGTACTTTTTTTTTTTAGCCATACCCACATGATTCCAACATGAAAACCTCTACTTAAACTTTGCCTTCTACATGTAGTGTGATATGTTATTTTATACAGAATGACAGCTAGTGTCTTGAGCTTTTGCTTTGAAAGAAATTGAAAGCTCTAATCTTTTCAGAGATTTAAAGTTTTAATTATAGAGTACTTTCATTACATTGGTATAAACACAGACACACACACACACACACACACACACACACACACACACACATATATATATATATTGCTTAGAGAGATACAGAGACAGAAAGAACTATGAACAGGTATATCTGTAACCTCTGATTTTCATGTAGAAAGACTACTGATTTTTAATAGTTGAAATTAAAGAGACATAGCATTAATAACAACAGAAAAGACCCTTGGGTCTATGATATTGTGTGTGAAATGTTTCTTTTATTTTTTAAATAGATGCACAATTTTCATATTATATTGTCATGCATTTCTAACACTTAAAGCAATACTAATAAAATTCTAGCAATTTATATGAAGGGACATATTTGGTCTTGTGTCTGCATTTCAGGAAAATATGTGTTAAATCAGATCAAAATTTTATAAACATTTTGAGAGTTACAAAGATTTACCATCAGTTCAAGACTAGTTATCATCTGATGGGAACTCTACAATTGTCAGTTTAGGGCAACTCATTCGAGACCCGTTAGCATTAATTCACATGAAAAGAGGAGAAGAATCTCAGTACTAGGCAACTGAAGTTTTAAATGTGGTTTATTTTATTTTTTTATGTATATATCTGTCCTCCTGCATGTCTGTCTGTATACCAAATGCATGGCCTGGTGCTCATACAAGTTAAAAGAGACCGTGTTATGTTCTTCATAACTCGAGGTATAAATAGTTGTGAACCTGAATCTATGTGCTGGAAATTGAACCTAAGTCATCTGTAAGAGTTGCCAGATTTTTTATATGCTGAGACATGTCTCCAGCCCCAGGAGAATAAATTTTTACTTGTTTTGTTTGTGTAAGTATATATAACAAAATAGTCTCATTGTGAATTACACATCAACACTTGTTTTTTTTTTACCAAGTTAAGATAATTTAGGAGCAATAAGTATCTAATGAGGAATGTGATAATCAAATCAAGGTAAACAATCAATGAATTCTATCAAATATTTACATTTACCAGATTTGTATTTTGTGAACAAACAAATCTTCTGTTCTAGATTAAAATGCACAATGACTTATTACAGTTATAACTATCTCATTTTACTCTGTGCTATACAACAGTAGAATTTAACCATCCTACTTAAGAATCAGTGTTTTTGAGCCTATAAAGATGAACTTCTGTACTGTTTGCAAGGAATGTAAATAATCTTTCTTTTTCTTCATTTTTCCCTCTTCAGCTGTTTTCTTTTATATCTATGATTTTCTGTTAGGCTAGATTAGTATTTATCTTTCAGTCATCTTTATAAAGATAATGTTCCCCACATAGTAATTACATTTTTGTGATTGGTCTCATTGACAACTTGGAGCTATGTGTGAAATCAAGTAACCCAGATTTCATGATCAATTAGGTCTTTATTGAGCTATTTTCTCATTTGGGGAATACTATAATTAAGTCAGAAGATTAAGGAATGGACGTAGTCCAGAGATATTTTATCCAATATGGTATCTAGCTGTCATCTATTTATACTCGAATACAAATTAATTTAAATTAAATTAATTTAAACTAAATATATTTAAATTTAGAGAAATTAAAATTTAACATCCACTATTTATTCTCACTGGTCATGAACGAAATGTTCTATAGTCTAATAGACTATGGGCCTCCCTATTGGACACTCAGAAATAGCCTATTTCTGCTGCTATAGAAAGTGCTTCTCTTACAAGATCACAATGAATTCACTGTGATAACAATGTTGGAGCTTTCTAGTGATTTAGCCTCAAGAAGTGTCTGGGATACACAATATTTTCTAGTTATCGATTCTGCAAAGAGTTTTTGGACTTTCTATATCATTTCTGAGAGGTAAAGCAAATGTATCTCAGGAAAAACTAAATACACAAGTATTTTACTGGATGCTTTGTTGTTCATCCTGCTTTTGTAAGAAAAGAAACCTTGAAATAGAGTGAATATGCACAGTGCATAAATATTTTCTGGATTGTTGATTAGAAATGTGTAATAGAGAGTGATTTTTAATTTTCATGCTAGGTTGTTTATATGTAGCCTGTTCATGCTGCCTTGGAGATTTGCCCTATGTGCATAACTCGTGAAGCTCTGCATCTGGTCAAGGACTACTGTTCCTTTGGTTAGACCCTACCCACATTACTCAAGGGAAGTTTGAGTAATGTGGCCTTTAAAACAAATGAGGAACTCAGATGCCCTCAGTTAAGCCACACCTACATTTCCTTGGGAAGGCACCCTATGGCTGGCCTGTGTAGCCTCAGGCATCAGAAAAGGAGTATTGCTTTTCCAACACAGGCTCCACTCAAGATACTCACAGGAGCTTACTCTAAGTATCTGGCCCACACAAACTCTGTTAACAAGTGAGAGTTCTAGTAGCCTTATCCCTTGTTAGGCACCTCCCCTTTTATTTCCACATTCTCAGAACTCTTCTGAAGTTATACAGTCATTTGCTGTACCTGGTGATTCTAATCAATATGTGGCTTTAACAAGAGCTTTATCCCATTGATACCCTATAATCACCAAGCCTGCCTTCTTCTCTGTTAGAGTTAAAAATTTACGTCAATAGAAATAAACAACAACCTAATTCCAAGGGTTAATGTTTCTCAAGAAAATATGAACAATATTAACAATTAGTAAATAAGACTTTCCCCATATCATGAATCTCATAGCAACAAACTTGGATAATAACTTAAAAGAAAGTCAAAACTCCAAATTCAAAAGAATAGGTATAATTCATTCCAGACTTCAAGATATACTACACAGCTATGTGAATGAAAACATTATTTTATTGGCAATATGACAGTCACGTTAATCAGTAGAATAGAATTGAAGACATAGAAATAACTACACATACTTGAGATACCCAATTCTTTTACATAATTACATATAGGAAGAAAGAAAACATATTCAGTAAACAGTGTGGTTCATTCTAGATAGTGGCATTTCGAAGAAAGAAAATAGTTGCATATCTTGTACCCTGCATAAAAGTCAGCTAAAAATGCATCAAGGACCTCAACAGAAGACCTAATACCATCTGGCACAGGAAAAGACTTTCTGAACAGAACTTCAATAGTGCAAGCATTAAGACCAATGATTAGTAAATGGAACCCTGTGAAGAAAACAAATACGTTTTGTAAAAGTAAAGGACATCACCATTTAAATAAATTGGCAGCTTACAGAAAGGGAGAAATTCTTAACTGATTATATATCTGATGGAGAATTATTATCTAGAATATGTAAAGAACTATAACTGGCTATCAAAAATAACCCTATTAACATATGTGGTATAGTACTAAACTGAGAATCATAGAAAGAAATCATAAATGGCATGGAAACACTGAAAAATCTCCAACATTCCAAGTCATGAGGAAAATGCAAATTAAACTACTTTGAAATTTTGTTTTGCCTCAACTAGAATGGCCACAATTAATAAAACCTAGGACAGCAGATGTTGGTGAGGATACCTGGAAAGGGAACACGTATTCTTTACTGGTAGAAACTGGTAGAAGTGTAATCTTGTATAATCATTAAGGAACATTGTCTGAAAGTTCCTCAAAAAGTTGAAAATCAGTCCATCACAGGAATCAATTGATCAACTTGAAATGGTTATTCTTGGTTATAAGCTTGACTATACTTGGAATTAACTAAACCCAAACAGTTGGGCACATCTGTGAAGGATATTTTTTGATAGGATTATTTGAGGTAGGAAAATCCACTCTAAAGCTAGATCATTATAGGTAAGAAGAACCACTCTAAGTCTGCTAAAAAATATTCTGATAACAGCCAACATAAAAAACATAGATGAAGGAAACTTTTTTTTTTTTACCCACTTGGCCCCATTCTTGCTAGCAAATTTTTCTGTCCATCATTGTATTAGAAACTCTCTTTTGGGATTCCATTGTGGACCTAGGAGCAGCTGAGACATCTGCCTTGTAGATTAAACAACCATTGGGTTTTTGGCTTTTCTATCAGAAAATAGTCATTTTTCTGGGCACTATCTGGGCCACAACACATAAGATGTTCTACATGTAGAATCATTTCTTTCATTTCTATTCCCCTAGTAAACACTGACTAATATAGTGCTCTTGGGCATGTAAACACTGGAATCTACAAGTTATTACAGAGATGCCTTCTCATCCATGTTCAATTCTGCTTTATTCACAAAACCAGAAACTATAAAAATGTAGATATCTATCAGCTGATGAATAGATAATGAAATGTGGTGCACTTACACTGTTAAGAAAAATGAAGTTATGAAATTACCCATAAACGAATGGAGTTATAAACAATCACCCTGAGTGTGGTAACCTAGAATCAGAAGGACAAACAATGCATTTTTTCTCATTATTGATATTAGCATTTTTGCTTCGGATATGTATGCTTCATTAAAATAGACCATAGGTCAGGTAGCTAGTAAAATGTAAAGCAGAAGAGAACCTTCCAAAGAAGGAGATATAGAATACAGTCTTCTAAAGGGACAAGAGAGAATTATTAATTTATTTACTTGTAAAGAAAAATGAAATTATGAGGCTTGCAGCTAAATGAATGGGGCTGGAAAACATTATACTGAGTGACGTTACCTAGGCATTGGAAAACAAATACCACAATTCTCTCTTTTATGTGGATTTTAGTTTTGAGTCATTAATCTTGGGTGTTTAAATTAGAGTTCCATGGGAGGCCAAAAATCTAGATAGAAGCCTTGGGAGAAGGCTAAAAGATGAGTGGATTGTGAATTATAGATCATATAAGAGGAGAGAAGGGGAATATTGAGTGTGCAATAATTTAAACAGGGAGCAGTGGTGTGTAGGAGAGGTGAGGAGGCATGGGAGGAAGGGCCAAGCCAAATAACGGGGTATAGAAATATCCTACAATCTTGTGACCAATAAACCATGGTAACAATAACAACAAAACCTCCCAAACACCAAAACCTTAGCCAGCAACAGTAAACATTTGGGAAGAAGATGCTCTGTGTGGCTGGAAAAAATACCATTTATTCTATGGGTTTGTAAAGCAAAACATTTTATGTCACTACAAGAAAACTGGTTAGGAGTTTTTGGAAAAGGAGTACTTAATGGACCCCCAAACAATGAAGGCTTTTGCTTTGATTCTTGGTTTCTCACTAGAGTTAAATAATAAGACCCCATTGCTGAAGAAACTGAAAACTTAGGCAAATCAAACTTGGAATGATGTGAAGTTTATCTCCATTCTGGATACCATTTATAGTGCCATATAACTCTAGTGTAGACTTCTGAAGGAAAAGGGCGCCAGTAGGCTACTCACCTCATTTCAATCTACATCAACAGCACAGGTCTTGAACCCCTCGGTGAAAATGAGTTATTCCTCAGAGAATGGGGAGTTGGATATTTTGCTTTCTGCTCAGGACCATTGACTAAAGGCTCAGGAAGCTTGGAATTGTGCTGAATAGTTTTGTACAATCTTGAAACAATTAATGTCATTTTTGTCAGAGGGTCTATAAGCTGAGAGAATTCCTCCATAAGAGTCTATGTAGACCTATCTGGAAGATGTTTCTTTGATTCGTTATTGATGTGGGAAAACCCAACTCATGGGGAAGTGATACAATCTGTGGACATGTGGTCTTGGATTACATAAAAAATGAGGCTGAGCAAATTATGGGGAACAATCCAATACTCTGTTTTTGAAGCACTATTAATAAAAGCTCAGAGACTGAAATTGGGGTTCAACATGAAGATTCAAGAGCAGAAGTAAATGGTTTAAAAAAAGTGAACTCTTTAAAGAGACAGAGTACAGACAGTCATAGATTAAAGGAGTAAATAAATGAGGACTACTGAGACCTCAAGAACAATGACAATGGATTTTTGATCCTATTGTACCTATTGGTCTCGTGGGAGCCTAGGCAGTTTCGTGGATGCTCACCTTACTAGACCTGGATGGAGGTGGGTGGTCCT
>NW_026068305.1:15236-20968 GCF_014885135.2 Alexandromys fortis
AATAAATAAAAAAATAAGCTATGTAAAGATGGAAACAACTTCGAGAGTCAGGATTATGTATTGTATTTTGTTTTAATTTTTTGACCATAAATGAGCTAAGTCAGAAAGACAATTAATTGTACAGGCTACTAGGTTAAGCCAACATAAAGGTATCTTGACTTCAAAGGTTGGGTCTTAGGATATGTTGCTTTGGAAAAGACATTCTGCTTTTGTTTCCACAGAGGTTGAGAACTGTGGATTCCTTCCACACTAATGTGGTTTGATGGAACAAGAAACCCCAAATGTCTCTGTGAACCCTCAAATACTTTTCCTAACAAAAAGCAGAAGTAGTTTTAAGAAAATTATGTCCAAATCCCTGAATTATTGTCTAAAAATGTTTGTTTACATTTAAAGGGGAATATGCTACAGAGATGAATACTTTGCTTTTGTATAGATCTTAGTTTATTGATAGAAATTTCAGGTCAATTTTGTTATACATATATTTCTTCTCTTGATTCAGGTATTATGTTTATGCAGCTCATTCAAAAATGTAATGTATAATTAAGAAATATAGGTTAATAGATAATCATGTATAATAGTTGAGCTTATAGTCATGTTAATTAGGTTCACGAGATGTACAGAGATATATTTCATTTAGATAGATATTCTTCAAACCTTTCAAAAACTAACAGAATATAGCATTTACACTGTTTCTAAGAATTGAAGACTATTCATGACAATGAGACACATCTGCTCCTGGCAGCACAATCTACTTCAAGAGGATGATGGTCAAAGAAGATATGCACATATGCATACATTTCCCCACCATATGGTAAATACATGCTCTGAAAAAAAAACAGAGTAATTTTTACAAACTTTTCTATTTTTCTAATCAAAGAATATTATGTCTCCAGTGCCTGGCAAACTTTTGACTTTAGTCTTGGCAAAAGTGAAAGTTAGAGCCATTAAACTAGTAAGTCAGAGTTTTAATCTTGTAAGAGTCAAAGACAACAAAGATAAAATTATGTTTTCTGAGAAACTCTTATAAAACAAATTTTTGCCTTCATTAGGTATTCAAATGGTATAAAAAGTCTTTCTAAGTCTTTGATTTTCCAGTTTGATGGTCCTGTTACACACACCACTGTGGAACCAGCAGAAAGATCAGCTATTCCCTAGTTTTGAAGGGGGAAGATTTGCTTTTTTGGTTATGGACCTTTGTTGAGTCATGTCTAGGACCAGCCTTAGTTATAGATTGCTATGTTCAATGTACAACACTGTAAAAGAATAGAGAGAAAATCACAAGGTAATCTTTCTGTGAATTAAAACTCCATTCTGTTGGCTTGCTGTATATTGCCTTTATTATGTTTAGGTATGTTCCTTGTATCCCTGATCTCTCCAAGACCTTTATCATGAAGGGATATATTTTGTCAAATGCTTTTTGGCATCTAAAGAGATGATCATGTGGTTTTTATTTTTCAGTTTGTTTAAATGGTGGATTACATTGACAGATTTTTGTGTGTTCATCCATCCCTGCATCTCTGGAATGAAGCTGTCTTGTTCATGATGGATGATGGTTCTGATGTGTTCTTGGTTTCGATTTGCAAGTATTTTATTTAGTATTTTTGCATCAGTTTCATGAGTGAGATTGGTCTGTAATTCTCTTTCTTAGTAAAATCTTTATGTGGTTTTGGTATCAGGGTAATTGTAGCATCATAAAAAGGGTTTTGCAATGTTCGTTCTGCTTCTATTGTGTGGAATAATTTGAGGAGTATTGGTATTAGTTCTTCCTTGAAAATCTGGTATTATTCTGAGCTGAAACCATCTGGTCCTAGGTTATACAATGGAGTACTATACAGTAACATCTTGAATTTTGTAGGAAAATTGATGGAGCTAGAGAATATCATTTTTAGTGAGGTAACCCAGACACAGGCAGACAATTATCACATGTACTCACTCATAANTTCTGAGCTGAAACCATCTGGTCCTGGGTTACACAATGGAGTACTACACAGTAACATCTTGAATTTTGCAGGAAAATTGATGGAGCTAGAGAATATCATTTTTAGTGAGGTAACCCAGACACAGGCAGACAATTATCACATGTACTCACTCATAAGTGGTTTTTAAACATAAAGCAAAGAAAACCAGCCTACAAATCACAATCCCAGAGAACTTAGACAACAAAGGGGACACTAAGAGAGACACACATAGATCTAATCTACATGGTAAGTAGAAAAAGACAAGATCTCCTGAGTAAATTGGGAGCATGGGGACCTTGGGGGAGAGTTGAAAAGTGGGGGAGAGGCAGAGAAGGGAGCAGGGAAAAATGTAGAGCTCAATAAAAATCTATAAAAAAAGAAAGAAAAAACTATCTTGATTGTTTAAAGAAGCGGGCTTCTCATGTCTGTTACTGGAGTTTTTTGTTTGATTGTCTTTGGCTCTCGGAGCAGCACTGTCTTCCCAGATGGGAAAATTTCATTAAAACTGTGTAGGTATATTTATAAATGGGATCACATTTATTGTAGGGTTTTAGTTTGGGTAAATAGTTAATAGGACAATTTTTGTGGGGTTTTTAGACATGTTGCTAATTTACCCATGTACCTCCTTCTGTATTTACCTTCTGTTTCACTAAGAAGCCACACATTCTTATTTCCACTATCAGGTAACATTTAACCAGCTATTTCCCCTAACCCTTCTCCCACCTTCTTCTGTATTTAACTAATTTCCCCTCCTTGAAGAGCCCCTCTTTCCTATCTCCTTCAACAGATCACTTGAACCCAGTTATTTCCCTTTCTATTTCTCACCAACCCAAGTATCCTGGCAACATTCCCATTTTATGTTCATGGTTTCTGGAGTTATTTAAACCTGAAGATTTGGAGCTAGGGATCTTTAATGAGGAAGAAAATAAGACATTTGTTTTTCAGGATTACATCACTCTAAATTTGGTCTTTTCTAGTTACATCTATTCAATTTCAAGAATTATGACTTCAGTTTACTTTACAAATGAGTAGTACTATATAGTGTAATTCCAACGGCTGATATGTGAAACCCTATTTTGAGTTGTTGACAAGGACTGTCCAAGAGTGTCCCCCATTATGAAACCAAATGTTGTTGCCTTTGAATACTTTCCCACAGGTGGAAGCCAAGTCCCTTAATCACTTCAGAAATGGAGCACAGAGACTCCTGAGCTGGAACTGATCTTACATAGTACCAGAAGGCACTATGCAAGCTTCTAAGAGAGAGGCAAAAAAAAGTCATATTCAGCTGCAATTCTTATAAACCACATCAATGGCAAGCATGGTACAATAACCCTAAAGGTGCAGGAGCTGTATGCATACATTAGTGGTAATCAACAGCTTGCTACTTGGTCCTGAGACAGTTTCAACAAAAGAGAAATCATATTTGGCAATGGAAACTACAGGGACAGTGAGGTCATGGATATTAAAAGAGAACCTTCAGTCACCACTTTACTAAGCCAGCACAGTGCGTAATTCACTTGTAAATAGCCATTCTTATAACCAGAGATGTGTTGTCTTCACCCATCATAAAGGAAACTTCTCTTTGAGACAGAAAAAGATTTACTATAGAAAAACACAACCAATCAAAATGCAGATTTGTGGTGCCCAGTCCCAATGGGTGCATCTACAAATTACTCATGCACCAAAGCCTCAGGAACATTGCAGAAGAGTGGGTGAGGAGACTATAAGGGCCAGAGGTTTGGGGAATTTGCTGTGAGAGTAAGTCTCCTGGTATCATCAGAAACTATACACATAAAGTCTTTCCAAAATGACTGCACAAATGTGAGCTGACACCAATGACCATATCAAATGGGACCTAGATAAGGAAAAACTTGAGGGACTTAAATCCAACACAGAGAATGATAGTCAACTAAGTAAAGCTGTGAGCAAGATAGTTGAGTATCATTCTTTGTGTTACAACTAATGGGAAGAATAGTAGATGGGAAAGCAAAGTGATCTACCATGTAATCACATTACATAATAATATAATATAAACACAATAAAAAGATGCAGGTGTTTTATTCATTCATTGCCATAGTCTATGAACCATAGATTATCTGTTAAGAGGCCCCATGCTTAAAGGGCTATTGTGAACTTTGAACAACTTTAACAATGTCTACAACATGAAATGGCTATTTTCCTTAAAACCTCAGTATTGGAGAAACATATAATTTTAATTTTTTTTGTTTTAGACAAAGGCTATTTTTTTATTGGGCAGAAAAAAATTCCCCAAAGTAACAGACTTTTAAAAAAGAACCCATGGAATATTTTTATTTTCTTTTACAGCACAGCCTAAAATCTGGAGAACTTATGAAACTGGTAAAAGCTCGTGTGTGTGTGTGTGTGTGTGTGTGTGTGTGTGTGTGTGTGTAAAAGAAGCTTCTTGTATCCTAATATGATGATTAATAGAAGTATAAATCAGTTCTCCAAGAGCTGAGATCCTGTTTGAATTCCAGTGGGAAAACACTTTTGTGGTTATGCTTGAGTGGCATTTGTTGGCAGACTTGGTAATGAACACATCCCCACAAAGTGAGGGCTTAGGCTTTCTGCTAAGTGGACTGAATATGCTATGCCTTTCATTTGAAGAAATCAATTCATATATTTTCTTGAAGCAGAATGGTGTCTTTGGAGACTGTTTTGGAAAAGATGTCTTGTGGTAAGTTTCAAGACACCTGGACAAACATAACCACAGTTTGAGTTTCCAGTTTGAAAGGCAAGAAGCTGTCCTGTCTTTACATGTATAAAAATATAGATGGAGCAATAACTCCATAATGGCTTGACTCGTCCCCTGTGTAAATCTTGGGAGAGAAAGAAAAGGTGGGAACGTGCAGTAAGTCAGCTAAGAAGTAGGCTGACTTTGGGAAAAGTGAATGCCAGGTTATAGAATGAGCCATTAGACTGTAAATTTTTCACCTCACCCTTTGTAAATGCCAGAGCAGAAAAGGGGAAGGAAAAGAAATAGTGGACAGTTGCAGCAACGGGAAGAATAGACTGCTGTTGATTTGAACACTTGTGAAAAGCCACAAGGATGATATTAATATCTAATGAGAAATTTCATTGAACAATATAATTGGGAATCTCCTTAGATTTATATATTTCTCAGTGAAGATGATTGTGACATTTAGCTACAGGCATTCAAATGGAATAATGATTAGATTCTCAATGAAAGAATATTCTGAATTTGATACTAATGATGATCAAGGAATAAAATTATGTAGAAGATGCGTGTAGTAGGGGGATACAAAATGCAACCCATTCACCTCAAGATTCTTACACATTCTGTACATAAGCTATCTACACTGTCTTTGAAAATGCTAAAAGATAAATTACTAGAAAAAGAATATTTAAAGATGATTATGTTGAAGGTATTGAAATAAGATTTTTCTTCATGCTTTTTGGGGGCCGTGTGCACTATCAAGTATGTTGTGACTAGAAGGAGGCATAAGAGAATTTTACCAGTGGAAGAGAATGATTCTGGGTAACGTCAACCACAGGAAAAGGGATATCAACATTCATTAGAAGCTGAAAGATTCTAATCAAACAAGAACTTGAGCTTCTGGGAGGAGACAAGCTTTCATGGGAGATTGTCCTGGTTTTAATCATTTGCATTTCTGTCCTTTAAAATAGTGGGGGTAAAACACTTCTAAAATTTAGTATATATAATATATTATAATATATATAAAATAAGATATATATATATATATATAATTTGAGAGCATTTGGTGGGCTTGAGCA
>NW_026068305.1:25155-46666 GCF_014885135.2 Alexandromys fortis
AAGACAGCCCTGCAGAAGGAGCTGGGGGAGGGGGTTTTGTGCTCTCTTCCGGGACTATCGCCCCTGGATAGCACACACTCACACGTCCAGATGGAACTCTTCAGCACCTAAACAGGGCTGCCTGGTAGCCCAGTGATCCAGGGACAGAAGGAAGGACGGGGCAGGCAGTGCAGGATCCAGGAGAGCACAGGAGCCCCTGGAGCCCAGGCTGAGGGTGCCGGACTCTCTTAACTGAGGACCTTGAGGCTCACCGCTCTCTATTTCTTTTATTTTTGATGGACTGGAGAATTGACTGAGCAATTAAGAGCTCTTGCTAGTGTTGAAGAAGGCTTGAGTTTTATTTCCAACACCCATGCCCTGGCTCACAACTGTCTATAACTCCAGTTAAGGGGATTTGATGTCCTCTTTCTGACCTCCAATGGCACTAGGCCTGTACCTGGTTAACAGATATGCTCCCTGGCAAACACTCATCAGTAAAATAAACACAAAATTTCATTTTGATTTATAAAAAATGTGTGCGTTTGTGTGTGTGTGTGTGTGTGCATGAGCACATGTATGTTCCACAGTGCACAGGTAGAAGTGCACAGAGGACAATTTTTATGAAGTCAGTTCTCTCATTGCATCTGTTTCCTTAGTTACTTCTGTCCCTTCTCTACATACTCTAGGCTAGCTGTTCTTTATGCTTCTGGAAAATACTTCTATGTCACTGCAGTACTAGAGTTACAAATGTATGTTTTGCATGGGTTGCAGTATTAAGCTTTCAATGAAAATGCGTTTAAAACCCCAACAAGAGTGTAATAGGAGCAGCGGGCAGGAGCTGTGGGCTGTGTTCCCGACCAGCTCAGCACGGCTAGTTTTACCCGAAATAATTACAGGGAAACTGTATTCTTTTAAACACTGCCTGGCCCATTAGTTCTAGCCTCTTATTGGCTAATTCTCACATCTTGCTTTAACCCATATTTAATAATCTGTGTAGCACCATGAGGTGTGGCTTATCATGAAAGATCTTAATCTGCGTTTGTGTCGAGTGGGAGAATCATGGCGACTGCCTGACTCAGCTTTTCTCCCAGCATTCTGTTCTGTCTACTCCACCTACCTAATTTTCTGTCCTATTAAAGGGGCAAGGCAGTTTCTTTATTAACCAATGAAATCAACACAAAACAGAAGACTCTCCCACATCACAAGAGCACTCTTGCCAGCCCTTGTGATGAAAATATAAATGTATTGTATCGTTCTCTGAGTGTCTTAATGGAAGACTCATCTTTTTAAACATATCCTTTGTATCTTTCACATCACACATCTTGATTCCTTTCTTCTCCCTATCCCCTTCTATCTGCCCTCTGCCCCCGTATTCTGCCCTTGGGACTCCCCCTACCCTGCAAAATAAAATTTACGAGAAAAGGAAAGGGAAGAAAGTAAAAGAAAAAGAAAATTCTCATCATGGAAGCCATAGTATGACACTGTGTGTCACATAGTACACCCTTTAGTCCACATATCTTTACTAGCAAGTGTTCATTGTTAAGAGTCATCGGTCTGGTACGAGTCCTTTGATTTCTGCTATACCATCAATACTGAACCTTCTCTGGGACTCCTCATGGATAAAAGGAAGGCATAATATTTATATCAGTCATCCATCTCCTGGTGATCCAAGCAATTGTGCATAATTAAGTACTAAACAAAATCCTTTAAATAATTTTGACATTTTTTATAAGATTCAAAATCTCCAGTGATTGAGAACAAAGCCAGTGGAAATGGGTGCCGCTTGTCATCTCACCGCTCTGAAGGGGTAGTAGGCGAAGTCTGTCATCACATGCACTTAGAAGACATTTCAGCTCCAACAGTTTGGTTCATTTATTGATTTAATTCTTTGCTTTTCAGTCCATTAATTGATTCAAACACCTACTAAGTGCATTGATTCAAACACCTAACTCTGCCAGGTTAATATGCTGTCAAATATGAGACACTTTTATCTTGCCCTTAAAAACTGAAGAGGCTATGTATGACTTGGCCCTTTACCCAGGTTTCTTCTGTTAATTGAAATTCTCATGCTTTCTCCATAGTCTTGATTTCTCCCTACTGTGTTTTATAATGAAGAAAAAGAGGTCATGAATTTGAAAAAGAAGGGGGAGGGGTATGTGAAAGGGTTCTTAGGAAGGAAAGGGGAAGATTATATAATGATATTATAATCTCAAAAAGTTAAAAACATTTAAAAATTAACTTCATGTATTTACATGATCTGCCTTTTTAATAATTATTTCTTGAATGAGATTTTAGAGCATTGTCCTCAATTTTATTGGGGAAGGTAGATTTTTGGAACCATCCTCATTTTAAACTTTAATTTTTGAATCATTTTCAACTTCCCATAGCAACTGGAGACATAGAGTCTGGGAACCAAGAAAGACTGAATATATTAATGTGTAATGCTGTACTTACTGAATGAGAGCATAGTAGCCAAATGACTGGCTGAAGACAGTTTATAAAAACAAATTTAGAGTACTAGAGAAGCTGTTTCAGAGTCTTAGGGAAAAAAATCATACAGAACAAAGCTTCAAGCAAAATTTACTCTTTTGAAAATACAAGAGTTACAATATACAAACAAAAACAAACCATATCTCAGATGGAAGGCACTGGCCTGGCCATCTAGTCACTGTAAGAATGAGTAAAAGTGAGTTCTTAAAGATCTTCCATGAACTACTTCAAGCTAGTGAATAAAAGATACAGTCCAGGACACCTGCATGTAATAAAAGATGAATGCCAAAAGTGAGGACTCAAGGTTTGGACAAACACTTGTTTGTCAAGTGTCTAGAGCAGTGGTGACCATTTGGCAGGCACTGAAAAAATTTTTAACAGATATAATCCCTTTGTGCATGTTGTTGGAGGTGTGAAAAACTGAGATGTGGAGCATAGTTTATGGAGCATATTCATTTTTTTCTATAAAACCTTACTTCCAAAAGCTAGAAGATCATTTTTTTTTGTTATGCCAAGTGTTTTGTGTACAGTGGGAAGCAAGTGGCTTAATTCTCAGAATTTAAACTCCGCTATGTGTCATAAAGGTTAGCAATATTTTTGAAGAAGGTAAGGCACAACTTTGAAAGAATACATGGTAAATCTTGAGGCTTTCACCTTCCTGACTTCACCTACTAGTTACTGGTGATAGTAACTATTTATGCCATACTGTTCAATGTGCAGGCTGTCTGAAGACTTAGATTAGACATCCATAAACTAACTCTGTGTCAGTTATGGGTCACGGAAACAATGCTTGTCTCCTTTGCCCTACAAATGAGTACAGGTCTGGCAGGAAAGAAAGGGTGGATAAATATCACAACTGATTTGCACTTATGACCCAGATCCATTCTTGTAGTTGTGCAGCCTTGCACAAGTTCTTAAACTACACGGAGCTCCAGCTTTCATATTTGTTAATTCTGATCTAGCCCTGCCTTTCAATGTTTCTATAAGATTTCAATGTAGTCATGAACATCGGCAGAAAAAGTGATCAATAGAGTGACTGCTTTTGCATAGAGTCTCCAGTTAGTGGGATTTTCCAGTTCAACTTATTGTGACTACTATCACTATTGCAGCTCAAGGTAGCTATTTCTCGATAGACTAATCAATCAATTTCTACAAGAGGTGAGTCTTTCATTTAGCCAAACCAAGTCATTATTTATGTGACCTAAGTTTCAAGACAAAAAAAAAGTTGTACATACAATTTCTTCTTTCTAATTAGTTTCCTCCTAAAGGAATGGTAATTTCACTATTAGTGGTGATAGGCGTGAAGTAATTTTTCCTTGTAATCAAGAAAATCTTAAAATGAGGATATTTTGACAGAGAAGTGGAGAAGTGAAGAAGGAACTAAATTTGCAATATTGAATCCAGTTCTTGTAAGAATCACCTAAATGGGGTTCACAGTGAAGAGATATATGAAAGCAAATTTGCCACTGTTGCTCTGGATGCTACCATGCAGTGCATTAGAGAGTGTGTTTGCTTCAGAAATGATTTCTTACACCAGAGAATCACCTGAAAATTTTGTAATGTCCATATTTTTGGATTTCAGATTCAGCAGGTCTGGTCTGGGACCAGAAAAATTTTCAGGTGTACCACAATGAGATTAATGATTTAGAGAACATTCTGAGAATTGTGCTTCTGTGTTAATCAGTGAGAACTGTGAGAGGTACCTTAGACTATAACCAGTACCTAGAGAGGGTACATATTTGGCACCAGGGAGACATCTTTTCCTGTACAGATGATGCATAATATATACACTGTATTCTGTGAGCATAAACTTAGATCGCCCAAAATATGCAGAATTTTCATTTACTACATGTATTAAAAGTAACCCTCATGCACTTACATAGATTTGGAAGTCATTTTTAATCTGAATATCCCAATTTCTCCCCTTTAAAGAAGGCGTGTATAGTTAGAAAGTAAAAACTATTAAACACTAATTATAAGCCATTAGCAGAAAGATCAGATGAGTTTTCTCTGTAAACACTTTACATTTAGCTGGTGTGCCTTGCATTTTATATTTCAGACATTTTGTTAAACATGTGAACTGAAGGTGCATTTCATTTGTTTTGAATTTTTGTCTTGTTTATTTCCTGAATATGGAGTCATCTAGTTAATAACAGATGATATGAGATGAATGTTCAGTTAATGCCCGAGGGTGGCCTGCTCTGCTGCACAACTCACAGAGACAGTGGAGCAGAAAGCGAAGGAGAAGCTTGTAAATCCCTTAATGAAATTTTTAATAAAAGCAGCTTCGAATACAAGCTTTACTTTTTTTTCAAATCATTGCATCCAATCATTTCTGAGATTTGAATATTTGAATAAAGAATATTCCAAATGCAGAGAAAAAAAGTGCAATTAAAGAGAAAGGACAGTCTGTGAGTGAAGGCCAGAAGGCAGCTTTGACCCTGGGCCAGGGGATTTTCATGGCAGCTAGTTTGCATGGAAAGTTCTGGGATTTCTGTTCTTCTTTTATTGCCCTTCAGGAATAAGCTGAAATAGAAAGTTGTGGTCACCTCCACACTCCTCTCTTTCTAGGATTATTTCTTTTTAGTAAGAGAAAAAAAAATCTGAGTCAGTATTAGCAGACTAAACCTTGTCAAGAGGTTTTTGGGAATTAGAAGCTGAGAAGCAGGGTATGTGGGATGCCACTGGGAATCCATATAGTCAATCTCACTTCCCTCTCGTGCAAGTCTCACTTCTCTATCCAGGCCCTGTTTTCCAGGTATCAGTGAGGTTAACTGAGTTCATTAGAACTATTGGGATTCCTCTCAAAAGGAATGATGAGGAGATGGTGGGGTCTCACTAAAGGACAGCACATGGTGCTAGGAACCCAAACTGCTCCTGTTTCACTTAGAGGATTATGCTTTCCTTTTTCTTTCTCTACATGTAAGTAGTGGGTGTTTAAGCCTTCCTCAGCGTTAAGACAATTAAAGACTTTCCTGGTATTTCCTAACAAATGTAATTATAAGTAAAAAATAAAGTCAACTGAAGAAAGCTTTCAGAATGAGAATGACAATGGAGGCAGCCCAGTTTTTATTTCAGCAGTCACCTGCGGACATCACTTAGAAATTTTTGTCTGAAGCAACGATCAAGCAAATGTTTATCTGCTGCATGAGAACAGCTGTAGTCGGAATAAGATTAGAACTGAGGGACACTTGTTGCATGCATATCCTTCTGTAATTTTTGAATCAGCCTCTGAAGTACTAGGCTGGAATGCTTCTCAGGAGACCTCATCCATCAACATTTACTATATGTGAAATTGACATTTCCCTTTGCTCTACTTGAAATATCCTTTATCAAAGATAGTATGAGTACCTACTCTGCATGTTTACATGAACAGGGGGATTCTTGAAAGGATCCCACTGAGATGAAATTCATTACAGGCTGTTCTATAGGAGAAAGAAAATGGAAAAAGGAGGGTGGTAAAGGAGAAAAAAAAGTTGAAAATAGGATTTTGTGGCTTTTGGTACTGTTGATAATTTGTGTGGAAAATAATGTTTTCCTGTGTGTTTAATCCTGTGCCAATGCAGCTACTGGTGTAGTAGCATTTTTCAACAAATTAGAGGGCAGTTAAAGTGAGATTTTCCACCATGAAGAACAAAGCCAGGCCAGTTAACACAAGGACAGCTTGTTCTAGCTGTTAATGTGCTTAAAATCTTGCTATACATAATTTACAACATCCTTTGTGTGACGATGCCACAGTTCTGTGTCAGGTCTAGTTTAAATTTCCGTTCAAATGGAGGCAGCTGTATTAGAAAATGAGAAGTTAGGAGCTGGCATCTTTAGCCCTACCATGTTTCTATTAATTAACTTAAATCTCCTCCATACTTAAATTTTTAATGGTGACAGACATGTGAAATGTGTAGTCTGTAGCCCTTATCAACAGACTGTAGCCAGTTAGAATGAGGCATCATGAACAGAATTACAAGTGGCATAAAGGTGTATTACCATTGTTGAAAAGCATGCAGATGTTAGAAATATCCAGTGTCCCTTTAAAGACTCATCTGAATCTTAAGAATTTTAATTGAGGTAGCCCATTTCCCCTAAAGGCTTGAAATTAAATAGGAAAGAATGAAAGTTTAGCTCCTGAGTTCACTGCCATGAGGTTCTGTAAAGGCCAAGGCAATACTGACACTTTACCATTTGAATTTCCATCAGTGTGTTATTCCAAAAAGTTACAAAAGGTATAAATTTTCTTGAAAAAACTAATAAGAAATGTAAAGGCTCAAAAAAAAAAAAAAGGAAAAAGAAACATGGCTGAGATCAAAGTTTCTTGAGAGATTTTTAAACACCTGAGAAATGGATAAGTATTGGATGACACTAAAGTAAGACACAAAATTCTATTTGAAGAAAATTTGAAAATATTTCTCATTCTGTTAGTCGTTATCATCTGGGGTTGAATTCACATATTTTCTTTTCTTGTACACACTATCAAATGTGATCTTCTTCTTACCCATTGTCTTTTAGAAGATGTAAATCAGTCAAATATTTAACATTTTAAGGGCTATTTATCACCATTTGAACTAAAAGGAACTTAGAGTTGGGGTAGAAGGATTTATACAATGCTCTTAAAACACAGGAAAACTGAACAGCTGTTCACTTGCTTACAGGCTTGTGGTGTGCTTGTGCAGCTTGTACAATGTAAAGCTCAAGGGCCAACATATTATGCACAGAACAGTTTGTATAGTCACAAAGTTGTATTTGAATTGTTAGATAAATGGACAAATTTGTCTGCCCAAACATCCTGTGTACAATCACAGTGACTGATTAGTGATCTAAGAAGCTTTATAAGGTTTATGTGTTGAGTTGATTACATAAGGATTTTCATTAGGAAGATCCATAGTTTAGAGAGCTAATGTATTAAAGCACCTAAAATTTCTTAAAGTTTTACCCCAAAAACAAAGAAACTAAAAAAAAGAAGCACAGAAAAAAAATCAGTTCTAATGGTGAAAAAGGGAAAAAAATATATGATGATTTATGAGCCTATTTAGCCTATAGAGAAACATACTATTTCTTAATCAGACAGAAAGCTTGGTAGCATAGTAGATCTTTATTGAGAAACTATGGAAAATTAAAAAAAAAGCCTAGTGTATTTCAGAATTTCCCTAGAGCCATCCTCATTGCATACGCAAAAACTCATTTAGATTTCCAGCTTTTCCTACATTTCAAACAATTCTCCTTCTCATCCAGCTTGTTTGTTATATCCATGTTCTCTTAGCTTTTGAAGTACCTCTATCCAGGACCTTCTGGCTTTCATGGTTTCCATAGAGAAGTCAGGTGTAATTCTGATCGGTTTACCTTTATAGGTTACTTGGCCTTTTTCCTTTGCAGCTCTTAATATTCTTTCTTTAACCTGTCTATTTTGTGTTTTGATTATTATATGGCGAGGGGAAGTTTTTCTTTGATCCAGTCTGTTTGGTGTTCTGTATGCTTCTTGAATATTCAAGGGGATATCTTTCTTTATGTTGGGAAAGTTTTCTTCCATAATTTTGTTAAAAATATTTTCTGGGCCTTTGAGCTGTGATTCTTCTCCTTCTTCTATTCCTATAATTCTTAGGTTTGGTCTTTTTATTGTGTCCCATATTTCTTGAATGTTTTGTGATGAGAATTTGTTGGCTTTGCTGTTTTCTTTGATCAGTGCATTTATTTTCTCTATGGTGTCCTCAGCATCTGAGATTCTTTCTTCTATCTCTTGTAGTCTATTGATTATGCTTGTTTCTGTAGACTCTGCTCGTTGGCCTAGATTTTCCATATCCAGCTGTTCTTCCCTTTGTGTTCTCTTCCTTGCTTCCCTTTCAGTTTTCAATTCTTGAACTGTTTCCATAACCTGTTTGATCGTTTTTTCTTGGTTTCCCAGGGTCTCATGTACATATTTACTTAATTCTTCGAACTTTTTGTTATTCTTCTCATCCATTTCTATAAGGGTGTTTATTACATATTTTTTAAGGGATTCTATTGCTTTCATAAAGTCAATTTTTTCCACTTCTTCTGTGTTAGGGTGTTCAAATCTTTCTGTTGTAAGATCTTTGGGATCTGGTGTTTTCATGTTGTTTTTCTGATTATTGGGTGATGTTCTGCCTTGGCGCCTGCCCATCTCCTCCTTTCAATGCTATCTAATTTGTCTTTTAAAATCGGATCAGGTTTCTCTGCTGGCCAGAGGCTTCTCTTACTAATTGCCCTTGCTCTGTTTCCTGGCCCCTGCCGGGGGACCAAGAACCCTCTCACCCCTAAGAAGGGTTTTCCGGAAAAGGTCCCGGCTCCCTGTTTGCCAGGGCCCTCGCCAACCAATGGCCTACCTCTTTGATTTTATTGTATTGGGGTGATGTGCTCTTGGTGTTGCGCGCTGGTCCCTGCTGCCTGCGACCTCTGCCACCGCGCCGGTCCCCTCCAGTCTTGGCCGCCGCAGTCGTTGCCTGCCTGGCCTCCCAGCTCCGTCTGCCGGCGCGGGCGCCTCCCAGCTCCGTCTGCCGGCGCCTGCGCCTCCCAGCTCCGTCTGCCGGCGCCTGCGCCTCCCAGCTCCCGCTTGTTTGTTATAATAGAGCATGCAAGGACATATCACAGTTCCTGATCTCAAAATCTTGACATTGAAGTAACAGACAAATGCTAACTGAGGCCCATTAATGTCAGAATTGAGAGTCCTGGGTGCTTAGAGAAGGTTTAGCTCACATATGGTTGTAGTGAGGGCTGACTAAAGCAGTTTTCTGGAGACAGTTTTAGTGGATGATAAAACTAATTGGCTAATTAGACTACATCTGTATTTTAGGGAACTAAAATATCTTGGGAATTGTAAAATTTAGATAAGTCGAGAAATTTTCCAAAAGTTTATTATTTTTTGAGTTGGTGAGATCCTATAGGCTACTGCATTATTACTTGATATTGACATTGCTCAATTGTTACCCTCTAGGAATTTATGGTAAGACCCAATTACTCAAGGTACCATGTGCCAATGACAGTGGCAGAAGAGCATCAGGTGACAATTGAAGTTCATGGCCCAAGAAGAGGCAACTCTCTGCCAGGGGGAGCTTGTTTAGGCCAGACCACCAGACTACAGACCGCAAAATATCTTTTGCTTTTGTTGTACATGCTTGTTATTACAGCATTCCTCTGTTATCTAGCATGGTGTGTGAGGGGATATGGGGAAATATTCACTGTCTTTGTTTTTATCTTTTGGAAACTTGCCATTCTACTGGGCATTTTTATCTATGGATTGTCAAGAAGATGATCCCTCCCTAAGAGGTACTGTCTAAACTGATAATAATGATAGCCTATAAAGTGTTTGAACAATAACACTAAATTCAAAGATATGTTTCTCACAAATGATCTGTGAGTTTCACCTAAGGAGCTGCATAGATTGTAGCTCAAGTTAGTGATTAACAATTGAGTCCCAGTAGCCCAGCTTGTTTAAATTATTTGAACCTTAATGTTGGGTGATATGTTCACATGTTTTGGAGTACATAACAGCTGAAACAAGGTTTGAAAACAACAAAGTTAGACTAAGATGTTTTTGTTAAATAGCTTTGAGATGAAAAACCCAAGATGAAAATCTAAAGTTTTAGAAAGGCACATGGTTGATGCAAAACTTGCTTAGGGCAGTAAGCAAGAACAAGACAATCCAATTACTGCTGATTTGACATACCTTTCTTGCTAGGATTGGTTGATGACCAAAGATGATAATTAATTAATTATACCTATTACTTCCCTAAATCTTCTGATATAAAATGCTCTTAATGAATGGGTATGGACCTAAAGATTTAAAGTAGAGCTGACTGGAGGCAGAGGCAGGCGGATCTCTGTGAGTTCGAGGCCAGCCTGGTCTACAAGAGCTAGTTCCAGGACAGGAACCAAAAAGCTACAGAGAAACCCTGTCTCGAAAATTCAAAACAAAAAGTTTAGGCTTATGATTCCTTTAAGGTTTCTTATAAGATTACCTTTTAAGATAAATAATAAAGTAATTGGCCCTTTCTTTGTAACTGCAAAATGCAACCTTCAAATAAAAGACCTGATAAGAACACCTTGCTTTCCCACACAGTTAATCTATAACAAGTTGTTTGGGTAAGAATGTATGTGGGTTCTTGGGATAATATATTTTTTTGCTACTAGACTGTAAAATGTTTAATCATATAAGGGATATAGAAAGCATTCTGTCATGTTTTTACTCTTTGTTTTATGTTCATTGTAATCATTCACTTGAAAGACAGTGCAACAACATTGTAATTCCTATATTGCCTGAATAGCTTTGTTGGAGTATATAAGCTAAAGAAAAAAAAAGTATACAGTAGAAAGAAGAGAGAATGAACACAGAATGGATGAGAGAGAACAGAGGATAAAGAAGGAGTCCATAAAGAGAGTGTGTTTTTTTTTTTAAATCCCCTCAGATAGAAAAGTCTTAGTTACACTGACTTTGTGGATTCAAGACCCTGTGTTGCTGGATACTGCCCCTCTAGACAACAGTAACCATGTACTTGAGTGATAGAATATGGGGGAGTGGAGCTGGTACTGATCTTGGACCTTTGTTCCTATGGGTAGCTTTAATAGCTCCAGTACAATGCATGATACTGGAGGAGAAAAGTAATCATCAATCATAAAGGGTGAATCCTATCTTGTAAGGAGTATATCTTGTCACAATAAGGACCAGAGGTAAAAGTTTTGACCAAGTTTTACCAGTTTCAAAATGAGTGGACCTAATGGTCCAGTTCATGCATTCAACCTGTCCAAAGCTCTGAAGTTAGTAGCCACAGTAGAACTTCCAGGTTTCATTTAAGGCCTTCTTTACCAGTTGAGGCAGAGATGAAGGTAAAGGCAAATGAAGTAAAGACAGGCTTATTATCGGATCCAATTGACAGGGGTAGCCTGAATTTATAAACAATCTCTTGTAATAGAGTTTTAAAAACTGTAAGAGCAGTCTTACTCTGGGTATCAAAGGCTTTATTCATCTTGAGAAGGGATCACAAACATGTACAGATACTTATATATAGCATGAGGAGGTTTCAATTCTGTGAACTCAACTTTACATGTTTTATAAGTGGCTAGTTCCTTCAGACTAACAACAGGGATTCTTTTTCACCCTTATCTTGGGTTGACATGTGTACAGGAAAGACATTTAGAGGCAGCCTGAGTGGCCATCTCTCAGAGTTGTAGAATCTGTTACCAGCAAAATAATAACTCATTCAGTATGGTGGCACTCAGATGGGCAGTCTGTGCAGCTGATGAACCAAAAGACATCTAAGGGCCACAGGGAAGATAATTCTTGAGTCTGACAATATCTACTATCCTGTTTTACAACATTGGAGTGGCTGTTATCCTCTTCTTTCTAGAAATAGATGGGTTGGGGAGAAAGCTGTGGATCAGGAAAGCAATGGACAAGAAAGAAAGGGATCCACAAGCTTATTTATTGTTCATCAAGCTGCCTGATCTGCTCTTCAATTTCATTGGGCTTCAGGTATGCTGGCTGCTTGATTCCATTGCAATGAATAACAGCCATCTCCTTAGGATGTCAGATTACTTTAAAGAGAGATTTTTTTTTAGTTTTGTTTTAAGGCTTTTTTTGCAATTAGTAGGTCTCCTTATAAATTATGGCATGAAGATGAAGGATGGTAAGAACAAACCTGCTATTTGTATAAATGTTTACTCATTTTTCTTTTTTCCTAACACAGGGCTTGAGCAAGAGCAATTAGTTCTGTGTTCTAGGCAGATGTGCTTTGTTTCTGCTCATCTGGTAGCTCTGCTGCTCCAGCTCTCCTGATTCCATTGATGACCAGGGTGCTTCCATCAGCAAACAAATGGGACTCTCTCTCAGACAGAGGTGTGTCTTGAAGGTCTAAGTGGCAGACACGAGAAATGTCCAGCAAATTATCACAGTCATGGAGCCTCAGAGACCTCAGGGTGGTCATCAGGCATCAATGTCTCAGGTTTGAGACTATGTACAGAACCAAAAGTGAGATGCAGGATGATTAAGCAACAGACTCTGACACTGACTAATGTGGGCATTTGACATCCACAAACCACTTGTTTCTTTTAGGAGAGTTTCCACCACACAAGGAGATATTAAAGTCAGGTTCTGTCCCAGATTAAGTTTGTAAGCTTTCCTTATTAGTATAGAGGGCACGGCTATGACATACAAACAGGATGGCCAGTGGAAAGCCCCTGAGACCAGATGCTTTAACAGATTGGCTACAGGCCTTTTCCAGGGTCCTCGGGTCAAAACATCCTTTGCAATAGCCAGATATCATGGATTAAAAGACATAATAGCTTAAAGTCTGCTTTAATTCTGGAAAGTTTTCCCCATTGTTTAGTCCACTATAAAGGCTGATCTTTAACAATGGCATAATAAAGAGTCTGGGCTGCCTACTTTAGCAAAATTAGGAATCTAGAGCCTGCCATATCCCACTGCACCCAGGAATTTGTGTACCTGGATTTTGTTTGGGTTGTGGTGATTCAGATGATAGCATCCTTCCTAGCAGCACAGGGAGGTCTCCTAAATTGAGAGTTTTGGATCATAGAAGATTTCCATTTGGCAAAACTGAGCATTTTTAGCAGAGACACACAATCTCAGTGCTTCGAGCATGTCTTTGTGTCCTTCAACCATGTGACAGTGTTGGATGTTGCTAATAGGAGATCTTTTATGTGGTGGAGCCAAGTAGAATAAGCACAAGACACCATGAATCCCACTAAGACTTTTTGTAAAGTTTTCCCAGAGTGTACTCTGTAAATTTTTGAACCATTGGGGTACTCATGTTCAGGTAACTAACTAGTATCATTGAGTATTGAATCAGTAAAGGCCAAATATAGGCTGCCTAACTGGCATCAGAGGAATGGAGAAGAAAGCATCCTTGAGATTCAGGTTTGTTTAGAACTGAGACCTGTTGGGAGGCAATTAAGTATACAAATTTGGTACAGCAGGATGTGTGGTTTGAGTGTGTTTTTATTTACCATTAGAGATCTTGGACTATACTGCCTAATAGCCTGAGGTCTCTGATTTATGGACAGGGAGGTACTGTGGAGTTCCTTCAGCCAATAGCCTTTAAGAAACTAGCCCACTTGGGTATGTTATCTTTATAATATAATTGTCAAGGTAAAGCATGCACTTTCTCACTTCCAGCTGCTGGACTTGCTTCCCGTTCACCTTTGTGCAGTGGACTATGATTTAGGACTGTGATCTGTGAGTCTACCCCTAAATAAATAACCATTTATTATATGCAATTCTGAGCTAGTGTGGGATTATTTTGTAACTTCAATTTTCATCTGGTATCCACATGAATCTCAACCTAACACTTATGGGAATAGGCCAAAACAGCCCTAAATTGTCTATGACGCACAAGGTATCCCACCCTCGCCTACCTGGCTTGATTTTATATACTAAGTGGCTTTTTCCAAGTCATGCCACAGCCACAGAGGAGCTATAGTGCTGTGACTTGGCAATTTTCCAGGCTTACATATGCTTACCCCTGCCTGTCACATTCCCTGCTGTGCAAATTCTGGTTTGTGTTTCCTGCTTGTGAGCTCTGGGCTCCCTGCTCCATGTACGGAATGTATTTAATTGCTCTAAATTTGTCAAGCAAAGTATATTTGTCAGTATTTAACCAGGCACCAACCAAAGAGGAACCAAATGTGGAACCAAAGCAGTGCTAACAGTTCCACGTGCCACTGGTCACATCTCCCCACCATGTGGCTGCAAACAAGACACCTGCTGGTCAGTAAAGATTATTACACCTACAACGATGTACTGAAATCTAATGGTGGTAAGTAAATTAATAAATTTGAAAGTTATATGATGACAGACAATATATTTAATTTTAGTAATTAGTTTTGTTTTTCATAATTTCTCATTAAGAAAATGGTTTGATAACACGGCCAATAATTAGGCACTTTTAAAAATGATACATTCTTTATAGACTAATGAACAGCTAATTGAGAAGATCAATACTATGGAGAGGAATAGCATCAATTTGAGAGAATTATCTAAAATAATTTTTGCTTTTGAATTTAGTAATCAGAATTTGTTGAAAAGTTATAATATATTAATAGATAAGTTATTTCTCCAGGAAGGCAATATGCACACCATCAAAATTATGTCCAAAAAATGAGACATAATCATTACTGGACAAGTTTCATACCTTGGAACACTGGAAAGGAGACTCAGACTTTACAAAAGGCAAAAGTAAAATGATTTTAAAAGTTTGAAGAATTTATCAAAACTGATGAGCAGGGACAAAAGGTACAAGGAAAGGATTTAACATCATCAGTAAGGGCCAGACCCTGGGATAACTTACCCAGAGTTTTAATTGTATATCTGGTAATTTCCTTGGAAAAATTATCTGGCACAAAGTACCCTAAGGTAATCAAAGAATATACATGGAAGCCAATATGTATGAGCAATCTAAAAGGAATTAAACAATCAATAGTATTTTATGGACTGCAATCACCTTTTGTTAGGGAAATGGTAAAATGTGGGCTTCTAGCAATAAGCCATCCCCACATGATTGGCTTCAATTAATCTCAGCAATCCTAAAAGACTTCCACTGTTTTGGAAGTTTTATTGGAAAGAAGAGGCAAAAATTTTAGAATAACAAGGTTTGAGATTTCCAGGATCAAATTCTTGGTGAGGGTCATTACTCTGATCCTCAGGACCAGGCTCTCTATTACTTCACCTTGTGCCTATGCAGCACAGCAGCTTTATGTTGGGATAGGATTCAGGAATGAGAAAAAAGAATTTAATCATACATTAGAGTTAAAAGGCGCCCAAGGGAACCCTTTAGTGACTTTTTACAAAGTTTAACCAAGGCTGTACAAGTAGGAGTGACAGACCCAGAAGCTAGACCTGTACTTATTAAATATTTGGCTTTTGAAAATGCCAACTTAGAAGGCAAAAACGCCCTCAGCCTTTAAACATCAGATCTGCACCAATAGATGAATCGATCTTGCATAAAATGCAAGTTGAGACATTTGTCTATAGTACTGAGGCTTGGGTAGGAGAAGTGGTTTTCAATGGTATGAAAAAAACACCAAAATTACAAGCATTTTAATTGTGGTATACATCTGAGAAGGGGCTGTAAACAAGGAATTCCTAGGAATAATATCTTCTTTAGGAATGACATGAATAGGAGCATTCACACTTCTGGTATATATAGAAGTTGTAGCAAAGGCTGACAGACCAATGAATGTAAGTTGACAAAAGAGAGACAAGACAACCCAATATCATTGGAAAGCTGTAAAACTCGTTGTGGGGCTTCATGCAGGCCTTAATGTTAAACAAGGTCCAATCATTCCAAGTCACTGTGAAGAACATATGTCACCAGGAAAATTAAACAATTCAGTGCCTACTGTAAAAAAAAAAAATGCTGGTCTGGATGGAGTAAATATGGAGGTTGAATCAAAAACTCCAGTAGGAAATAGTGAATGTATATTTTGGCAGACTTCTATAAATGATCAAAGACCAAAACTAAAAGTTCTTATAAATGACATTGTAATTGAGGGATTACTAGATATGGGTGTGGATGTGGATATAATTCCTCCAGAATTTCAGCATTCTGAATTGGCCTCTTCAAGAAGCAGATGTTCAATTCCTAGGAATTGGAACCCTATCTCAAGTGAAGCAAAGCATGAGATGGTTAAATATATAGGGCCAGAAGGACATAAAAGAAGGCTGAGGCTATATGTAGCTAATCTTTTAGTGAATTTATGGGATCATGACCTATTGCAGTACTGGAATACCCAAATTAACATTCCTGCAGTACCCCAAATTCATGTTTCTGGCAAGGATGTTATAAGATATTATAAATAAAAGTCACCAGAAATTCAGGCTGTACAAGAACACAAAACAACTAGCAAACCTTCATAGGTACAAATGACCCTGCCTTTAAAATGGTGACTTCAAAAACCAACATGGGTTAAACAATAGCCTTTAACAAAAGAGAAACTTCAGCTTTAGAACAGTTGGTACAGGAGCAACTAGATACTCAACATATTAAAAATGCAACCAGCCCTTAGAATTCTCCTGTATTTGTTGTTAAGAAGAAATCTGGAAAATGGAGAATGGTGACTTATCTAAGAGTTGTCAACAAGGTTATTCAACCTATGGGAACTTTACAATCTGCAGTTCCTCTGCCTTTTTTACTACAAAAAGGATGGCCTCTCATAGTTATTGATTTAAAAGATTATATTTTCACTATACTTTTACAAGAAAAGGAGAGAGAAGAATTTGCCTTCATTGTGCCTCCTTATAATAATTCTAAGCCTACTAGGAGATACCAATGGACTGTCCTTCCACAGGGAATGCTCAATAGCTTTACTCTATGCCAATGCTTTGTAAGTCAGTCATTGGAAATAATATGTAAACAATTTTCTAAGTCTATAATTTACCATTTCAGGAATGACATTTTGCTATCTCAGTGAAATGCAGATATTTTAGAAAGAATGGTTGAAGAAGTAAAGAAAGTTTTGCCTAAATGGGGATTACAAATTACTCCTGAAAAAATACCAAGGAGATATTCTGTCAATTATCTAGTTTATAAAATAGTTTTTCATAAAACTACAACACAAATGGCAAAAATTAGGAGAAACCAAATTTTGGACTCTTAATGACTTTCAAAGTTTCTTAGGAGATATTTCCAGTCTCTGACCAGCTGTTGAGATAACAACTGATCTAATAATTCATTTAAACAAACCCTTATATGGTGAAAAAGACTTAAATAATTCCCTCAAAATTATCACCTCCTTAAGCAGAAAAAATAATTGATGGTTGTTGATGTGGAATTACAGGAGGTACATGTAGATAGGGTGAATTTAAATCTTAATTATATTCTAGTCATATTGCCTTCCAGAATTTTTCCTACAGGAATTTTAATGCAGAGGGAAGATAATATCTTACAATGGATATTTTTACCACATAAACCAAGCAAAACAATTAAATTTTTATGTGGAAAAGTCTTTGAATAAATTTTAAATGAAAAATTGTGATTTTGTCAACTAGCAGGAAGAGACCCCAAAGAGATTTTAGTGCCTTTTACTACTGATGATATTAAAAAATATGGGTAGACAATGAATTGTGGCCAAGAGCTTGTGCTAATTTTTGGGGAGAAATTAATATCAATTATCCCCAAAGTGATAAACTTAACCTTATAAAGGGAACTTCTTGGATCCTTCCCGGAATAGTACTGGATGCACCAATAACCAGGGTCCATAAATTTTATACCAATGCAAATAAACTAGGAAAGGCAGTTTACAAATCAGAAGAATTAATTAAGGTGGAACAAAGCACCTTAATTATGTGCTATTCTCCTGATACTAAGGGATTTTAAAGATCTTCTCAATATAATTACTGATTTTCAATATGCAGAAATAGTTGTCTTGCATATTAAAACCACTAAATTTATAACAGATGATACAGAGATGACTGCATTATTTACTCAAGTTCAAGATATAATCAGGAATAGGCTTTGTCCTACACATATAACACACATCTGCTCCCATACAGATCTACCAGGTCCTCTGGCACAAGGTAATGCAAAAATCGATTGATTATCATTTGGGAGTGTGCTGAAGGCCTCAGAATAAAATCTGGTAGATGAATATATTCCACTTTACAAATTTTTGAAGACTGAAAACTTCTGAATTAAATCAGCTGATGAATTTTAGGGATGTGCTGACTTCACAATGGAAACCAGGAAATGTGCTTCACTGGGCAAGGGGTTTTGTTCTTGTTTCCACAGGAGAAGAAAAACTATGGATACCATCAAAATAAATAAAGATTTAATTTGTAAAAGAGAAACCTCTTGAGAAAGAGAAATGACAGCTCATCCACAGAGATGACAACCATACAGGTGGTAATGAAACCTCATAATGGTTGGAGCATGGCTCTGTTCTTATCTTTACAGAAAAACACACATCTTAAAAAATCAAAGATCTTGGACATTTGAATGCCTAAAGAGGAAAAAAAATAACTACCTAGAAAGAATCACCAAGCAAAAAGGACTATGGCTTATGAGAACAGGTCATCTGAGGGTAAAAAATTATATATATTTATAAATATATAAAGCTGGCTTTGGAGTTATATAATAAACAACCTTCTCTAAATCCAAGCATGATGTTAAAAGAAAAATTCAGAGTTTATGTCTCTTGTCAGGAGCCATCTGGTATGGGACAGAAAGAAGATAGATTTTAAGGAAATATTTTTACTTTTTTACATGCCTATTTTTTTCTACATCATATCTTTCATTGAATTTATGTCTATATGAATAATTTTTAAGTTTTTCACAACAAACAGTAGATTTTCCTGCAGTAATCTTTGAAGTTTCCAGGAATAAGATGGGGGCCCACAACAATGACTCCACCTGGTCAATATGATGCTATGATGCTGATAGCGCTATACTGTGGGAACACATTCTGCTCCTTCAGCCAATAATCCTTAGGATACCATCCCACTTTAGTGTGGTCTCTTATACTGTAAAAGCAGCTATAAACATGAACCTTCTCTCTTGCTTCCGAGTCCCACTTCTGGCGCTACACTCTCTTCCTGTTTGTGTAGAGGAATGTTATCTAGGACAGTGATCTGTAAGTTTTCCCCTTAAATAAATAACCCTTTTATTATTCTTAATTCTGAACTGGTGTGGAATTATTTTGTGACTTCCATTATCATCTGGTACCAACCATTTGGTTTTAGAAACAGTTGCTCTGCTGCACACCACCAGGCTTGGAGCAAACCTGGCTCAGCTTGCCTCTGCCACAGACTGTGCTCAAAACCAGCAGTTCATATAAAATTCTCGTGCCACGGCTTTTCTTGCTATGGATCACCCACATTTCTTTATATTATCTCATTACATACTTCAGAGCAGCTTCAAGTCCCCCTGAGTTTACCCAAGTGCCTTTACCCTGGCACTGTGCACCATGCAGAAACTCAGATGAGATATAGGCTTTCCTGAGAACTTCTCAGATTCTTTCAGGAATTTTACATGATGCACCAATAACTGGAGCCTGTATATTTTATTTGTACAAATAAATCAGAGAAGGCAAGTTATAAATCAAAAGAATTCAGTAAGGTGGAAGTGCCCATACCGCAACCACTGAAAAGGTACATGGTATCCAGAAATGGAGAGGCAGGACACAAGTAAGGTGGAAGTGCCCATACCGCAACCACTGAAAAGGTACATGGTATCCAGAAATGGAGAGGCAGGACACAAGGAAAAAGACTGTCACATCTTGCCAAGACAGGTTAAGATGGTTCTGAAAAATTTCCTGCCTCTGAAAATTGTCTGTCAGTTATGCTAGGCTTTAGCCAACATTTGTTGCGTCAACGTTTCAAATGAGACTTAGGGTGATTGCTCAGGTATCTATTTGTCTCAGTCTAATTTTGATTGCTTTGGAAGCTGCTTGATTGTATTTTCAGCCTGCTCAAGTAATATTATCTCCCTTCTCAGGACTTTAATGGGGTTGAAGATTATAAAGTCATAGTTACTGTACTCTTATGATCTAGCCAAGTCATTTTCTATACAAGAATTAGACTCCTTAGGGTAGGATGTTTATTAAAACATTTAGCATACATTACTTGCTTAATATGGTTTATGCTGGTTGTAATTCTAATTATACTTGATATCTAATTCTGATGTATATAGTTTTGTATTAGGTTTTAACAAAGGGGGAGGTGCTGTGTGAGCACATTCTGCTCCTTCAGCCAATAGCATTTAAGATACCAGCCAATTTGGCATGTTCTCTTATACTGCAAAAGCAGCTGTAAATGTGCACCCACTTTCTTGCTTCCAACTCCTGGTTCCAGCTGCTAGACTCTGTTTCTGCTTGTGCAGAGGACTATTATCTAGGACAATTATCTGTATGTTTTCCTCTTAAATAAATAACTATTTTATTATTCATAATTCTGATCTGGTGTGGGATTATTTTGTGACTTCCTTCATCGGTGCTACAACAAGACAAAATTTTGTGTGCCAGCTGCTGAAATGATGCACTTTCTTACAATATTCTGGCCAGAACTCCAGCTAAGAACTCCAGAAAAAAACCCTATTGACTACTCAGAGACCATTTGCAATTATACAAAACAGCATTCTTGAAACTTCACCATCATTTTACTTTTAAAGGATCTCATTGAAACAACATTGACCACATGAGAGCTGGAAAACGACATCTCTTCTCCCACCAAAGTTTGTCTCAGGGTTAGGTACACCATTTAGGGGTTGATTATGACTTGTATAGGGTTGGGGGTTGGGGTGAAAATATTGTAGGCCCAGAGATCTCATAAAAATGAGGGAAAACTGAATGGGATAATAGGTACTAGGTTAGTGCAAATGTACACAAATAATAATAATGGTGAGTAATAGAGTGAATACTTGTGGGCTATTATTTATGGACAATTTACATTGGCATATGTTTTTGTATATTGATACAAGTTCAAATTATATTTGTTATATTGAATATGCTCTTATTTCTCTTTACAATATTTGTACACCTATGCAAAGTTATTTTGTCAGATTACATGCATGCATGTTTCTACCTCTGTTTAAGATATTTTGTATATTGATACAATTTTAGGATATATTTACCATATTTACATTTCTATCTCTGATCAAGATACTTATACATTGTTTATGTTTTGAGGTCATTGTCCTCCTTTACTGAACAGTTGCTTAAAGATTATTTAATATTCTGATATGAAGTCTTAATCTTTAAGTTATATAGGTATTAAGTATTATAGGTCAATAGTCATTAATGTTTGTTCTACTTTTAGTCGGACTTATTAGGTACTTTAGATACATAGAGATTGTATTCTGCATAGACATGTAATCTTGAACTACTTCAAAGATCTGTAAATAATTTAGGATTCTGTTGAAATGAGACATAATTGCTCCAATCAGCACCAATCTATTCCCAAGAGAGTGTTGAGCACCAAAGACATTCCACTTGGAGTTTGTTTTCTTTTTGGCACACTGGGGTTTGGGCAAGGAGCTGCCTGGGTTTTGACCACAGACAAGGTGCATGATGCCAAGACTGGACAAGCACAGTA